>NC_091592.1:508699-565149 GCF_042767895.1 Penaeus vannamei | reverse complement strand
TGCAATTTGGGGAGGTTAGGTTAGGTTACGTTGGTTAGGTTAGGTTAGGTTAGGTTAGGTTAGGTTAGGCTCAAATTTAACCAGGAGACTCCAAATTTCGTTTTCTCACATAAACTTGATCGTAAATCACTCTAATCCACGATAGGTTACAGTACCTGCAATTTGGGGAGGTTAGGTTAGGTTACGTTGGTTAGGTTAGGTTAGGTTAGGTTAGGTTAGGTTAGGCTCAAATTTAACCAGGAGACTCCAAATTTCGTTTTCTCACATAAACTTGATCGTAAATCACTCTAATCCACGATAGGTTACAGTACCTGCAATTTGGGGAGGTTAGGTTAGGTTACGTTGGTTAGGTTAGGTTAGGTTAGGTTAGGTTAGGTTAGGCTCAAATTTAACCAGGAGACTCCAAATTTCGTTTTCTCACATAAACTTGATCGTAAATCACTCTAATCCACGATAGGTTACAGTACCTGCAATTTGGGGAGGTTAGGTTAGGTTACGTTGGTTAGGTTAGGTTAGGTTAGGTTAGGTTAGGTTAGGCTCAAATTTAACCAGGAGACTCCAAATTTCGTTTTCTCACATAAACTTGATCGTAAATCACTCTAATCCACGATAGGTTACAGTACCTGCAATTTGGGGAGGTTAGGTTAGGTTACGTTGGTTAGGTTAGGTTAGGTTAGGTTAGGTTAGGTTAGGCTCAAATTTAACCAGGAGACTCCAAATTTCGTTTTCTCACATAAACTTGATCCTAAATCACTCTAATCCACGATAGGTTACAGTACCTGCAATTTGGGGAGGTTAGGTTAGGTTACGTTGGTTAGGTTAGGTTAGGTTAGGTTAGGTTAGGTTAGGCTCAAATTTAACCAGGAGACTCCAAATTTCGTTTTCTCACATAAACTTGATCGTAAATCACTCTAATCCACGATAGGTTACAGTACCTGCAATTTGGGGAGGTTAGGTTAGGTTACGTTGGTTAGGTTAGGTTAGGTTAGGTTAGGTTAGGTTAGGTTAGGTTAGGCTCAAATTTAACCAGGAGACTCCAAATTTCGTTTTCTCACATAAACTTGATCGTAAATCACTCTAATCCACGATAGGTTACAGTACCTGCAATTTGGGGAGGTTAGGTTAGGTTACGTTGGTTAGGTTAGGTTAGGTTAGGTTAGGTTAGGTTAGGTTAGGTTAGGCTCAAATTTAACCAGGAGACTCCAAATTTCGTTTTCTCACATAAACTTGATCGTAAATCACTCTAATCCACGATAGGTTACAGTACCTGCAATTTGGGGAGGTTAGGTTAGGTTACGTTGGTTAGGTTAGGTTAGGTTAGGTTAGGTTAGGTTAGGTTAGGTTAGGCTCAAATTTAACCAGGAGACTCCAAATTTCGTTTTCTCACATAAACTTGATCGTAAATCACTCTAATCCACGATAGGTTACAGTACCTGCAATTTGGGGAGGTTAGGTTAGGTTACGTTGGTTAGGTTAGGTTAGGTTAGGTTAGGTTAGGCTCAAATTTAACCAGGAGACTCCAAATTTCGTTTTCTCACATAAACTTGATCGTAAATCACTCTAATCCACGATAGGTTACAGTACCTGCAATTTGGGGAGGTTAGGTTAGGTTACGTTGGTTAGGTTAGGTTAGGTTAGGTTAGGTTAGGTTAGGTTAGGTTAGGCTCAAATTTAACCAGGAGACTCCAAATTTCGTTTTCTCACATAAACTTGATCGTAAATCACTCTAATCCACGATAGGTTACAGTACCTGCAATTTGGGGAGGTTAGGTTAGGTTACGTTGGTTAGGTTAGGTTAGGTTAGGTTAGGTTAGGTTAGGCTCAAATTTAACCAGGAGACTCCAAATTTCGTTTTCTCACATAAACTTGATCGTAAATCACTCTAATCCACGATAGGTTACAGTACCTGCAATTTGGGGAGGTTAGGTTAGGTTACGTTGGTTAGGTTAGGTTAGGTTAGGTTAGGTTAGGTTAGGTTAGGTTAGGCTCAAATTTAACCAGGAGACTCCAAATTTCGTTTTCTCACATAAACTTGATCGTAAATCACTCTAATCCACGATAGGTTACAGTACCTGCAATTTGGGGAGGTTAGGTTAGGTTACGTTGGTTAGGTTAGGTTAGGTTAGGTTAGGTTAGGTTAGGTTAGGTTAGGCTCAAATTTAACCAGGAGACTACAAATTTCGTTTTCTCACATAAACTTGATCGTAAATCACTCTAATCCACGATAGGTTACAGTACCTGCAATTTGGGGAGGTTAGGTTAGGTTACGTTGGTTAGGTTAGGTTAGGTTAGGTTAGGTTAGGTTAGGTTAGGTTAGGCTCAAATTTAACCAGGAGACTCCAAATTTCGTTTTCTCACATAAACTTGATCGTAAATCACTCTAATCCACGATAGGTTACAGTACCTGCAATTTGGGGAGGTTAGGTTAGGTTACGTTGGTTAGGTTAGGTTAGGTTAGGTTAGGTTAGGTTAGGTTAGGTTAGGCTCAAATTTAACCAGGAGACTCCAAATTTCGTTTTCTCACATAAACTTGATCGTAAATCACTCTAATCCACGATAGGTTACAGTACCTGCAATTTGGGGAGGTTAGGTTAGGTTACGTTGGTTAGGTTAGGTTAGGTTAGGTTAGGTTAGGTTAGGTTAGGTTAGGCTCAAATTTAACCAGGAGACTCCAAATTTCGTTTTCTCACATAAACTTGATCGTAAATCACTCTAATCCACGATAGGTTACAGTACCTGCAATTTGGGGAGGTTAGGTTAGGTTACGTTGGTTAGGTTAGGTTAGGTTAGGTTAGGTTAGGTTAGGCTCAAATTTAACCAGGAGACTCCAAATTTCGTTTTCTCACATAAACTTGATCGTAAATCACTCTAATCCACGATAGGTTACAGTACCTGCAATTTGGGGAGGTTAGGTTAGGTTACGTTGGTTAGGTTAGGTTAGGTTAGGTTAGGTTAGGTTAGGTTAGGTTAGGCTCAAATTTAACCAGGAGACTCCAAATTTCGTTTTCTCACATAAACTTGATCGTAAATCACTCTAATCCACGATAGGTTACAGTACCTGCAATTTGGGGGGGTTAGGTTAGGTTACGTTGGTTAGGTTAGGTTAGGTTAGGTTAGGTTAGGTTAGGTTAGGTTAGGCTCAAATTTAACCAGGAGACTCCAAATTTCGTTTTCTCACATAAACTTGATCGTAAATCACTCTAATCCACGATAGGTTACAGTACCTGCAATTTGGGGAGGTTAGGTTAGGTTACGTTGGTTAGGTTAGGTTAGGTTAGGTTAGGTTAGGTTAGGTTAGGTTAGGCTCAAATTTAACCAGGAGACTCCAAATTTCGTTTTCTCACATAAACTTGACCGTAAATCACTCTAATCCACGATAGGTTACAGTACCTGCAATTTGGGGAGGTTAGGTTAGGTTACGTTGGTTAGGTTAGGTTAGGTTAGGTTAGGTTAGGTTAGGTTAGGTTAGGCTCAAATTTAACCAGGAGACTCCAAATTTCGTTTTCTCACATAAACTTGATCGTAAATCACTCTAATCCACGATAGGTTACAGTACCTGCAATTTGGGGAGGTTAGGTTAGGTTACGTTGGTTAGGTTAGGTTAGGTTAGGTTAGGTTAGGTTAGGTTAGGTTAGGCTCAAATTTAACCAGGAGACTCCAAATTTCGTTTTCTCACATAAACTTGATCGTAAATCACTCTAATCCACGATAGGTTACAGTACCTGCAATTTGGGGAGGTTAGGTTAGGTTACGTTGGTTAGGTTAGGTTAGGTTAGGTTAGGTTAGGTTAGGTTAGGTTAGGCTCAAATTTAACCAGGAGACTCCAAATTTCGTTTTCTCACATAAACTTGATCGTAAATCACTCTAATCCACGATAGGTTACAGTACCTGCAATTTGGGGAGGTTAGGTTAGGTTACGTTGGTTAGGTTAGGTTAGGTTAGGTTAGGTTAGGTTAGGTTAGGTTAGGCTCAAATTTAACCAGGAGACTCCAAATTTCGTTTTCTCACATAAACTTGATCGTAAATCACTCTAATCCACGATAGGTTACAGTACCTGCAATTTGGGGAGGTTAGGTTAGGTTACGTTGGTTAGGTTAGGTTAGGTTAGGTTAGGTTAGGTTAGGTTAGGTTAGGTTAGGCTCAAATTTAACCAGGAGACTCCAAATTTCGTTTTCTCACATAAACTTGATCGTAAATCACTCTAATCCACGATAGGTTACAGTACCTGCAATTTGGGGAGGTTAGGTTAGGTTACGTTGGTTAGGTTAGGTTAGGTTAGGTTAGGTTAGGTTAGGTTAGGTTAGGCTCAAATTTAACCAGGAGACTCCAAATTTCGTTTTCTCACATAAACTTGATCGTAAATCACTCTAATCCACGATAGGTTACAGTACCTGCAATTTGGGGAGGTTAGGTTAGGTTACGTTGGTTAGGTTAGGTTAGGTTAGGTTAGGTTAGGTTAGGTTAGGTTAGGCTCAAATTTAACCAGGAGACTCCAAATTTCGTTTTCTCACATAAACTTGATCGTAAATCACTCTAATCCACGATAGGTTACAGTACCTGCAATTTGGGGAGGTTAGGTTAGGTTACGTTGGTTAGGTTAGGTTAGGTTAGGTTAGGTTAGGTTAGGTTAGGTTAGGCTCAAATTTAACCAGGAGACTCCAAATTTCGTTTTCTCACATAAACTTGATCGTAAATCACTCTAATCCACGATAGGTTACAGTACCTGCAATTTGGGGAGGTTAGGATAGGTTACGTTGGTTAGGTTAGGTTAGGTTAGGTTAGGTTAGGTTAGGTTAGGTTAGGCTCAAATTTAACCAGGAGACTCCAAATTTCGTTTTCTCACATAAACTTGATCGTAAATCACTCTAATCCACGATAGGTTACAGTACCTGCAATTTGGGGAGGTTAGGTTAGGTTACGTTGGTTAGGTTAGGTTAGGTTAGGTTAGGTTAGGTTAGGTTAGGTTAGGCTCAAATTTAACCAGGAGACTCCAAATTTCGTTTTCTCACATAAACTTGATCGTAAATCACTCTAATCCACGATAGGTTACAGTACCTGCAATTTGGGGAGGTTAGGTTAGGTTACGTTGGTTAGGTTAGGTTAGGTTAGGTTAGGTTAGGTTAGGTTAGGTTAGGCTCAAATTTAACCAGGAGACTCCAAATTTCGTTTTCTCACATAAACTTGATCGTAAATCACTCTAATCCACGATAGGTTACAGTACCTGCAATTTGGGGAGGTTAGGTTAGGTTATGTTGGTTAGGTTAGGTTAGGTTAGGTTAGGTTAGGTTAGGTTAGGTTAGGCTCAAATTTAACCAGGAGACTCCAAATTTCGTTTTCTCACATAAACTTGATCGTAAATCACTCTAATCCACGATAGGTTACAGTACCTGCAATTTGGGGAGGTTAGGTTAGGTTACGTTGGTTAGGTTAGGTTAGGTTAGGTTAGGTTAGGTTAGGTTAGGTTAGGCTCAAATTTAACCAGGAGACTCCAAATTTCGTTTTCTCACATAAACTTGATCGTAAATCACTCTACTCCACGATAGGTTACAGTACCTGCAATTTGGGGAGGTTAGGTTAGGTTACGTTGGTTAGGTTAGGTTAGGTTAGGTTAGGTTAGGTTAGGTTAGGTTAGGCTCAAATTTAACCAGGAGACTCCAAATTTCGTTTTCTCACATAAACTTGATCGTAAATCACTCTAATCCACGATAGGTTACAGTACCTGCAATTTGGGGAGGTTAGGTTAGGTTACGTTGGTTAGGTTAGGTTAGGTTAGGTTAGGTTAGGTTAGGTTAGGCTCAAATTTAACCAGGAGACTCCAAATTTCGTTTTCTCACATAAACTTGATCGTAAATCACTCTAATCCACGATAGGTTACAGTACCTGCAATTTGGGGAGGTTAGGTTAGGTTACGTTGGTTAGGTTAGGTTAGGTTAGGTTAGGTTAGGTTAGGTTAGGTTAGGCTCAAATTTAACCAGGAGACTCCAAATTTCGTTTTCTCACATAAACTTGATCGTAAATCACTCTAATCCACGATAGGTTACAGTACCTGCAATTTGGGGAGGTTAGGTTAGGTTACGTTGGTTAGGTTAGGTTAGGTTAGGTTAGGTTAGGTTAGGTTAGGTTAGGCTCAAATTTAACCAGGAGACTCCAAATTTCGTTTTCTCACATAAACTTGATCGTAAATCACTCTAATCCACGATAGGTTACAGTACCTGCAATTTGGGGAGGTTAGGTTAGGTTACGTTGGTTAGGTTAGGTTAGGTTAGGTTAGGTTAGGTTAGGTTAGGCTCAAATTTAACCAGGAGACTCCAAATTTCGTTTTCTCACATAAACTTGATCGTAAATCACTCTAATCCACGATAGGTTACAGTACCTGCAATTTGGGGAGGTTAGGTTAGGTTACGTTGGTTAGGTTAGGTTAGGTTAGGTTAGGTTAGGTTAGGTTAGGTTAGGCTCAAATTTAACCAGGAGACTCCAAATTTCGTTTTCTCACATAAACTTGATCGTAAATCACTCTAATCCACGATAGGTTACAGTACCTGCAATTTGGGGAGGTTAGGTTAGGTTACGTTGGTTAGGTTAGGTTAGGTTAGGTTAGGTTAGGTTAGGTTAGGTTAGGCTCAAATTTAACCAGGAGACTCCAAATTTCGTTTTCTCACATAAACTTGATCGTAAATCACTCTAATCCACGATAGGTTACAGTACCTGCAATTTGGGGAGGTTAGGTTAGGTTACGTTGGTTAGGTTAGGTTAGGTTAGGTTAGGTTAGGTTAGGTTAGGTTAGGCTCAAATTTAACCAGGAGACTCCAAATTTCGTTTTCTCACATAAACTTGATCGTAAATCACTCTAATCCACGATAGGTTACAGTACCTGCAATTTGGGGAGGTTAGGTTAGGTTACGTTGGTTAGGTTAGGTTAGGTTAGGTTAGGTTAGGTTAGGTTAGGTTAGGCTCAAATTTAACCAGGAGACTCCAAATTTCGTTTTCTCACATAAACTTGATCGTAAATCACTCTAATCCACGATAGGTTACAGTACCTGCAATTTGGGGAGGTTAGGTTAGGTTACGTTGGTTAGGTTAGGTTAGGTTAGGTTAGGTTAGGTTAGGTTAGGTTAGGCTCAAATTTAACCAGGAGACTCCAAATTTCGTTTTCTCACATAAACTTGATCGTAAATCACTCTAATCCACGATAGGTTACAGTACCTGCAATTTGGGGAGGTTAGGTTAGGTTACGTTGGTTAGGTTAGGTTAGGTTAGGTTAGGTTAGGTTAGGTTAGGTTAGGCTCAAATTTAACCAGGAGACTCCAAATTTCGTTTTCTCACATAAACTTGATCGTAAATCACTCTAATCCACGATAGGTTACAGTACCTGCAATTTGGGGAGGTTAGGTTAGGTTACGTTGGTTAGGTTAGGTTAGGTTAGGTTAGGTTAGGTTAGGTTAGGTTAGGCTCAAATTTAACCAGGAGACTCCAAATTTCGTTTTCTCACATAAACTTGATCGTAAATCACTCTAATCCACGATAGGTTACAGTACCTGCAATTTGGGGAGGTTAGGTTAGGTTACGTTGGTTAGGTTAGGTTAGGTTAGGTTAGGTTAGGTTAGGTTAGGTTAGGCTCAAATTTAACCAGGAGACTCCAAATTTCGTTTTCTCACATAAACTTGATCGTAAATCACTCTAATCCACGATAGGTTACAGTACCTGCAATTTGGGGAGGTTAGGTTAGGTTACGTTGGTTAGGTTAGGTTAGGTTAGGTTAGGTTAGGTTAGGCTCAAATTTAACCAGGAGACTCCAAATTTCGTTTTCTCACATAAACTTGATCGTAAATCACTCTAATCCACGATAGGTTACAGTACCTGCAATTTGGGGAGGTTAGGTTAGGTTACGTTGGTTAGGTTAGGTTAGGTTAGGTTAGGTTAGGTTAGGTTAGGTTAGGCTCAAATTTAACCAGGAGACTCCAAATTTCGTTTTCTCACATAAACTTGATCGTAAATCACTCTAATCCACGATAGGTTACAGTACCTGCAATTTGGGGAGGTTAGGTTAGGTTACGTTGGTTAGGTTAGGTTAGGTTAGGTTAGGTTAGGTTAGGTTAGGTTAGGCTCAAATTTAACCAGGAGACTCCAAATTTCGTTTTCTCACATAAACTTGATCGTAAATCACTCTAATCCACGATAGGTTACAGTACCTGCAATTTGGGGAGGTTAGGTTAGGTTACGTTGGTTAGGTTAGGTTAGGTTAGGTTAGGTTAGGTTAGGTTAGGTTAGGCTCAAATTTAACCAGGAGACTCCAAATTTCGTTTTCTCACATAAACTTGATCGTAAATCACTCTAATCCACGATAGGTTACAGTACCTGCAATTTGGGGAGGTTAGGTTAGGTTACGTTGGTTAGGTTAGGTTAGGTTAGGTTAGGTTAGGTTAGGTTAGGTTAGGCTCAAATTTAACCAGGAGACTCCAAATTTCGTTTTCTCACATAAACTTGATCGTAAATCACTCTAATCCACGATAGGTTACAGTACCTGCAATTTGGGGAGGTTAGGTTAGGTTACGTTGGTTAGGTTAGGTTAGGTTAGGTTAGGTTAGGTTAGGTTAGGTTAGGCTCAAATTTAACCAGGAGACTCCAAATTTCGTTTTCTCACATAAACTTGATCGTAAATCACTCTAATCCACGATAGGTTACAGTACCTGCAATTTGGGGAGGTTAGGTTAGGTTACGTTGGTTAGGTTAGGTTAGGTTAGGTTAGGTTAGGTTAGGTTAGGTTAGGCTCAAATTTAACCAGGAGACTCCAAATTTCGTTTTCTCACATAAACTTGATCGTAAATCACTCTAATCCACGATAGGTTACAGTACCTGCAATTTGGGGAGGTTAGGTTAGGTTACGTTGGTTAGGTTAGGTTAGGTTAGGTTAGGTTAGGTTAGGTTAGGTTAGGCTCAAATTTAACCAGGAGACTCCAAATTTCGTTTTCTCACATAAACTTGTTCGTAATTCACTCTAATCCACGTTAGGTCACAGTACCTGCGATTTGGGGAGGTTAGGTTAGGTTACGTTGGTTAGGTTAGGTTAGGTTAGGTTAGGTTAGGTTAGGTTAGGTTAGGCTCAAATTTAACCAGGAGACTCCAAATTTCGTTTTCTCACATAAACTTGATCGTAAATCACTCTAATCCACGATAGGTTACAGTACCTGCAATTTGGGGAGGTTAGGATAGGTTACGTTGGTTAGGTTAGGTTAGGTTAGGTTAGGTTAGGTTAGGCTCAAATTTAACCAGGAGACTCCAAATTTCGTTTTCTCACATAAACTTGATCGTAAATCACTCTAATCCACGATAGGTTACAGTACCTGCAATTTGGGGAGGTTAGGTTAGGTTACGTTGGTTAGGTTAGGTTAGGTTAGGTTAGGTTAGGTTAGGTTAGGTTAGGCTCAAATTTAACCAGGAGACTCCAAATTTCGTTTTCTCACATAAACTTGATCGTAAATCACTCTAATCCACGATAGGTTACAGTACCTGCAATTTGGGGAGGTTAGGTTAGGTTACGTTGGTTAGGTTAGGTTAGGTTAGGTTAGGTTAGGTTAGGTTAGGTTAGGCTCAAATTTAACCAGGAGACTCCAAATTTCGTTTTCTCACATAAACTTGATCGTAAATCACTCTAATCCACGATAGGTTACAGTACCTGCAATTTGGGGAGGTTAGGTTAGGTTACGTTGGTTAGGTTAGGTTAGGTTAGGTTAGGTTAGGTTAGGTTAGGTTAGGCTCAAATTTAACCAGGAGACTCCAAATTTCGTTTTCTCACATAAACTTGATCGTAAATCACTCTAATCCACGATAGGTTACAGTACCTGCAATTTGGGGAGGTTAGGTTAGGTTACGTTGGTTAGGTTAGGTTAGGTTAGGTTAGGTTAGGTTAGGTTAGGTTAGGCTCAAATTTAACCAGGAGACTCCAAATTTCGTTTTCTCACATAAACTTGATCGTAAATCACTCTAATCCACGATAGGTTACAGTACCTGCAATTTGGGGAGGTTAGGTTAGGTTACGTTGGTTAGGTTAGGTTAGGTTAGGTTAGGTTAGGTTAGGTTAGGTTAGGCTCAAATTTAACCAGGAGACTCCAAATTTCGTTTTCTCACATAAACTTGATCGTAAATCACTCTAATCCACGATAGGTTACAGTACCTGCAATTTGGGGAGGTTAGGTTAGGTTACGTTGGTTAGGTTAGGTTAGGTTAGGTTAGGTTAGGTTAGGTTAGGTTAGGCTCAAATTTAACCAGGAGACTCCAAATTTCGTTTTCTCACATAAACTTGATCGTAAATCACTCTAATCCACGATAGGTTACAGTACCTGCAATTTGGGGAGGTTAGGTTAGGTTACGTTGGTTAGGTTAGGTTAGGTTAGGTTAGGTTAGGTTAGGCTCAAATTTAACCAGGAGACTCCAAATTTCGTTTTCTCACATAAACTTGATCGTAAATCACTCTAATCCACGATAGGTTACAGTACCTGCAATTTGGGGAGGTTAGGTTAGGTTACGTTGGTTAGGTTAGGTTAGGTTAGGTTAGGTTAGGTTAGGTTAGGCTCAAATTTAACCAGGAGACTCCAAATTTCGTTTTCTCACATAAACTTGATCGTAAATCACTCTAATCCACGATAGGTTACAGTACCTGCAATTTGGGGAGGTTAGGTTAGGTTACGTTGGTTAGGTTAGGTTAGGTTAGGTTAGGTTAGGTTAGGTTAGGTTAGGCTCAAATTTAACCAGGAGACTCCAAATTTCGTTTTCTCACATAAACTTGATCGTAAATCACTCTAATCCACGATAGGTTACAGTACCTGCAATTTGGGGAGGTTAGGTTAGGTTACGTTGGTTAGGTTAGGTTAGGTTAGGTTAGGTTAGGTTAGGTTAGGTTAGGCTCAAATTTAACCAGGAGACTCCAAATTTCGTTTTCTCACATAAACTTGATCGTAAATCACTCTAATCCACGATAGGTTACAGTACCTGCAATTTGGGGAGGTTAGGTTAGGTTACGTTGGTTAGGTTAGGTTAGGTTAGGTTAGGTTAGGTTAGGTTAGGTTAGGCTCAAATTTAACCAGGAGACTCCAAATTTCGTTTTCTCACATAAACTTGATCGTAAATCACTCTAATCCACGATAGGTTACAGTACCTGCAATTTGGGGAGGTTAGGTTAGGTTACGTTGGTTAGGTTAGGTTAGGTTAGGTTAGGTTAGGTTAGGCTCAAATTTAACCAGGAGACTCCAAATTTCGTTTTCTCACATAAACTTGATCGTAAATCACTCTAATCCACGATAGGTTACAGTACCTGCAATTTGGGGAGGTTAGGTTAGGTTACGTTGGTTAGGTTAGGTTAGGTTAGGTTAGGTTAGGTTAGGTTAGGTTAGGCTCAAATTTAACCAGGAGACTCCAAATTTCGTTTTCTCACATAAACTTGATCGTAAATCACTCTAATCCACGATAGGTTACAGTACCTGCAATTTGGGGAGGTTAGGTTAGGTTACGTTGGTTAGGTTAGGTTAGGTTAGGTTAGGTTAGGTTAGGTTAGGTTAGGCTCAAATTTAACCAGGAGACTCCAAATTTCGGTTTCTCACATAAACTTGATCGTAAATCACTCTAATCCACGATAGGTTACAGTACCTGCAATTTGGGGAGGTTAGGTTAGGTTACGTTGGTTAGGTTAGGTTAGGTTAGGTTAGGTTAGGTTAGGTTAGGTTAGGCTCAAATTTAACCAGGAGACTCCTAATTTCGTTTTCTCACATAAACTTGATCGTAAATCACTCTAATCCACGATAGGTTACAGTACCTGCAATTTGGGGAGGTTAGGTTAGGTTACGTTGGTTAGGTTAGGTTAGGTTAGGTTAGGTTAGGTTAGGCTCAAATTTAACCAGGAGACTCCAAATTTCGTTTTCTCACATAAACTTGATCGTAAATCACTCTAATCCACGATAGGTTACAGTACCTGCAATTTGGGGAGGTTAGGTTAGGTTACGTTGGTTAGGTTAGGTTAGGTTAGGTTAGGTTAGGTTAGGCTCAAATTTAACCAGGAGACTCCAAATTTCGTTTTCTCACATAAACTTGATCGTAAATCACTCTAATCCACGATAGGTTACAGTACCTGCAATTTGGGGAGGTTAGGTTAGGTTACGTTGGTTAGGTTAGGTTAGGTTAGGTTAGGTTAGGTTAGGCTCAAATTTAACCAGGAGACTCCAAATTTCGTTTTCTCACATAAACTTGATCGTAAATCACTCTAATCCACGATAGGTTACAGTACCTGCAATTTGGGGAGGTTAGGTTAGGTTACGTTGGTTAGGTTAGGTTAGGTTAGGTTAGGTTAGGTTAGGTTAGGTTAGGCTCAAATTTAACCAGGAGACTCCAAATTTCGTTTTCTCACATAAACTTGATCGTAAATCACTCTAATCCACGATAGGTTACAGTACCTGCAATTTGGGGAGGTTAGGTTAGGTTACGTTGGTTAGGTTAGGTTAGGTTAGGTTAGGTTAGGTTAGGTTAGGTTAGGCTCAAATTTAACCAGGAGACTCCAAATTTCGTTTTCTCACATAAACTTGATCGTAAATCACTCTAATCCACGATAGGTTACCGTACCTGCAATTTGGGGAGGTTAGGTTAGGTTACGTTGGTTAGGTTAGGTTAGGTTAGGTTAGGTTAGGTTAGGCTCAAATTTAACCAGGAGACTCCAAATTTCGTTTTCTCACATAAACTTGATCGTAAATCACTCTAATCCACGATAGGTTACAGTACCTGCAATTTGGGGAGGTTAGGTTAGGTTACGTTGGTTAGGTTAGGTTAGGTTAGGTTAGGTTAGGTTAGGTTAGGTTAGGCTCAAATTTAACCAGGAGACTCCAAATTTCGTTTTCTCACATAAACTTGATCGTAAATCACTCTAATCCACGATAGGTTACAGTACCTGCAATTTGGGGAGGTTAGGTTAGGTTACGTTGGTTAGGTTAGGTTAGGTTAGGTTAGGTTAGGTTAGGCTCAAATTTAACCAGGAGACTCCAAATTTCGTTTTCTCACATAAACTTGATCGTAAATCACTCTAATCCACGATAGGTTACAGTACCTGCAATTTGGGGAGGTTAGGTTAGGTTACGTTGGTTAGGTTAGGTTAGGTTAGGTTAGGTTAGGTTAGGCTCAAATTTAACCAGGAGACTCCAAATTTCGTTTTCTCACATAAACTTGATCGTAAATCACTCTAATCCACGATAGGTTACAGTACCTGCAATTTGGGGAGGTTAGGTTAGGTTACGTTGGTTAGGTTAGGTTAGGTTAGGTTAGGTTAGGTTAGGTTAGGTTAGGCTCAAATTTAACCAGGAGACTCCAAATTTCGTTTTCTCACATAAACTTGATCGTAAATCACTCTAATCCACGATAGGTTACAGTACCTGCAATTTGGGGAGGTTAGGTTAGGTTACGTTGGTTAGGTTAGGTTAGGTTAGGTTAGGTTAGGTTAGGTTAGGTTAGGCTCAAATTTAACCAGGAGACTCCAAATTTCGTTTTCTCACATAAACTTGATCGTAAATCACTCTAATCCACGATAGGTTACAGTACCTGCAATTTGGGGAGGTTAGGTTAGGTTACGTTGGTTAGGTTAGGTTAGGTTAGGTTAGGTTAGGTTAGGTTAGGTTAGGCTCAAATTTAACCAGGAGACTCCAAATTTCGTTTTCTCACATAAACTTGATCGTAAATCACTCTAATCCACGATAGGTTACAGTACCTGCAATTTGGGGAGGTTAGGTTAGGTTACGTTGGTTAGGTTAGGTTAGGTTAGGTTAGGTTAGGTTAGGTTAGGTTAGGCTCAAATTTAACCAGGAGACTCCAAATTTCGTTTTCTCACATAAACTTGATCGTAAATCACTCTAATCCACGATAGGTTACAGTACCTGCAATTTGGGGAGGTTAGGTTAGGTTACGTTGGTTAGGTTAGGTTAGGTTAGGTTAGGTTAGGTTAGGCTCAAATTTAACCAGGAGACTCCAAATTTCGTTTTCTCACATAAACTTGATCGTAAATCACTCTAATCCACGATAGGTTACAGTACCTGCAATTTGGGGAGGTTAGGTTAGGTTACGTTGGTTAGGTTAGGTTAGGTTAGGTTAGGTTAGGTTAGGTTAGGTTAGGCTCAAATTTAACCAGGAGACTCCAAATTTCGTTTTCTCACATAAACTTGATCGTAAATCACTCTAATCCACGATAGGTTACAGTACCTGCAATTTGGGGAGGTTAGGTTAGGTTACGTTGGTTAGGTTAGGTTAGGTTAGGTTAGGTTAGGTTAGGTTAGGTTAGGCTCAAATTTAACCAGGAGACTCCAAATTTCGTTTTCTCACATAAACTTGATCGTAAATCACTCTAATCCACGATAGGTTACAGTACCTGCAATTTGGGGAGGTTAGGTTAGGTTACGTTGGTTAGGTTAGGTTAGGTTAGGTTAGGTTAGGTTAGGTTAGGTTAGGCTCAAATTTAACCAGGAGACTCCAAATTTCGTTTTCTCACATAAACTTGATCGTAAATCACTCTAATCCACGATAGGTTACAGTACCTGCAATTTGGGGAGGTTAGGTTAGGTTACGTTGGTTAGGTTAGGTTAGGTTAGGTTAGGTTAGGTTAGGCTCAAATTTAACCAGGAGACTCCAAATTTCGTTTTCTCACATAAACTTGATCGTAAATCACTCTAATCCACGATAGGTTACAGTACCTGCAATTTGGGGAGGTTAGGTTAGGTTACGTTGGTTAGGTTAGGTTAGGTTAGGTTAGGTTAGGTTAGGTTAGGTTAGGCTCAAATTTAACCAGGAGACTCCAAATTTCGTTTTCTCACATAAACTTGATCGTAAATCACTCTAATCCACGATAGGTTACAGTACCTGCAATTTGGGGAGGTTAGGTTAGGTTACGTTGGTTAGGTTAGGTTAGGTTAGGTTAGGTTAGGTTAGGTTAGGTTAGGCTCAAATTTAACCAGGAGACTCCAAATTTCGTTTTCTCACATAAACTTGATCGTAAATCACTCTAATCCACGATAGGTTACAGTACCTGCAATTTGGGGAGGTTAGGTTAGGTTACGTTGGTTAGGTTAGGTTAGGTTAGGTTAGGTTAGGTTAGGCTCAAATTTAACCAGGAGACTCCAAATTTCGTTTTCTCACATAAACTTGATCGTAAATCACTCTAATCCACGATAGGTTACAGTACCTGCAATTTGGGGAGGTTAGGTTAGGTTACGTTGGTTAGGTTAGGTTAGGTTAGGTTAGGTTAGGTTAGGTTAGGCTCAAATTTAACCAGGAGACTCCAAATTTCGTTTTCTCACATAAACTTGATCGTAAATCACTCTAATCCACGATAGGTTACAGTACCTGCAATTTGGGGAGGTTAGGTTAGGTTACGTTAGGTTAGGTTAGGTTAGGTTAGGTTAGGTTAGGTTAGGCTCAAATTTAACCAGGAGACTCCAAATTTCGTTTTCTCACATAAACTTGATCGTAAATCACTCTAATCCACGATAGGTTACAGTACCTGCAATTTGGGGAGGTTAGGTTAGGTTACGTTGGTTAGGTTAGGTTAGGTTAGGTTAGGTTAGGTTAGGCTCAAATTTAACCAGGAGACTCCAAATTTCGTTTTCTCACATAAACTTGATCGTAAATCACTCTAATCCACGATAGGTTACAGTACCTGCAATTTGGGGAGGTTAGGTTAGGTTACGTTGGTTAGGTTAGGTTAGGTTAGGTTAGGTTAGGTTAGGTTAGGTTAGGCTCAAATTTAACCAGGAGACTCCAAATTTCGTTTTCTCACATAAACTTGATCGTAAATCACTCTAATCCACGATAGGTTACAGTACCTGCAATTTGGGGAGGTTAGGTTAGGTTACGTTGGTTAGGTTAGGTTAGGTTAGGTTAGGTTAGGTTAGGCTCAAATTTAACCAGGAGACTCCAAATTTCGTTTTCTCACATAAACTTGATCGTAAATCACTCTAATCCACGATAGGTTACAGTACCTGCAATTTGGGGAGGTTAGGTTAGGTTACGTTGGTTAGGTTAGGTTAGGTTAGGTTAGGTTAGGTTAGGCTCAAATTTAACCAGGAGACTCCAAATTTCGTTTTCTCACATAAACTTGATCGTAAATCACTCTAATCCACGATAGGTTACAGTACCTGCAATTTGGGGAGGTTAGGTTAGGTTACGTTGGTTAGGTTAGGTTAGGTTAGGTTAGGTTAGGTTAGGCTCAAATTTAACCAGGAGACTCCAAATTTCGTTTTCTCACATAAACTTGATCGTAAATCACTCTAATCCACGATAGGTTACAGTACCTGCAATTTGGGGAGGTTAGGTTAGGTTACGTTGGTTAGGTTAGGTTAGGTTAGGTTAGGTTAGGTTAGGTTAGGCTCAAATTTAACCAGGAGACTCCAAATTTCGTTTTCTCACATAAACTTGATCGTAAATCACTCTAATCCACGATAGGTTACAGTACCTGCAATTTGGGGAGGTTAGGTTAGGTTACGTTGGTTAGGTTAGGTTAGGTTAGGTTAGGTTAGGTTAGGCTCAAATTTAACCAGGAGACTCCAAATTTCGTTTTCTCACATAAACTTGATCGTAAATCACTCTAATCCACGATAGGTTACAGTACCTGCAATTTGGGGAGGTTAGGTTAGGTTACGTTGGTTAGGTTAGGTTAGGTTAGGTTAGGTTAGGTTAGGTTAGGCTCAAATTTAACCAGGAGACTCCAAATTTCGTTTTCTCACATAAACTTGATCGTAAATCACTCTAATCCACGATAGGTTACAGTACCTGCAATTTGGGGAGGTTAGGTTAGGTTACGTTGGTTAGGTTAGGTTAGGTTAGGTTAGGTTAGGTTAGGTTAGGCTCAAATTTAACCAGGAGACTCCAAATTTCGTTTTCTCACATAAACTTGATCGTAAATCACTCTAATCCACGATAGGTTACAGTACCTGCAATTTGGGGAGGTTAGGTTAGGTTACGTTGGTTAGGTTAGGTTAGGTTAGGTTAGGTTAGGTTAGGCTCAAATTTAACCAGGAGACTCCAAATTTCGTTTTCTCACATAAACTTGATCGTAAATCACTCTAATCCACGATAGGTTACAGTACCTGCAATTTGGGGAGGTTAGGTTAGGTTACGTTGGTTAGGTTAGGTTAGGTTAGGTTAGGTTAGGTTAGGCTCAAATTTAACCAGGAGACTCCAAATTTCGTTTTCTCACATAAACTTGATCGTAAATCACTCTAATCCACGATAGGTTACAGTACCTGCAATTTGGGGAGGTTAGGTTAGGTTACGTTGGTTAGGTTAGGTTAGGTTAGGTTAGGTTAGGTTAGGCTCAAATTTAACCAGGAGACTCCAAATTTCGTTTTCTCACATAAACTTGATCGTAAATCACTCTAATCCACGATAGGTTACAGTACCTGCAATTTGGGGAGGTTAGGTTAGGTTACGTTGGTTAGGTTAGGTTAGGTTAGGTTAGGTTAGGTTAGGCTCAAATTTAACCAGGAGACTCCAAATTTCGTTTTCTCACATAAACTTGATCGTAAATCACTCTAATCCACGATAGGTTACAGTACCTGCAATTTGGGGAGGTTAGGTTAGGTTACGTTGGTTAGGTTCGGTTAGGTTAGGTTAGGTTAGGTTAGGTTAGGCTCAAATTTAACCAGGAGACTCCAAATTTCGTTTTCTCACATAAACTTGATCGTAAATCACTCTAATCCACGATAGGTTACAGTACCTGCAATTTGGCGAGGTTAGGTTAGGTTACGTTGGTTGGGTTAGGTTAGGTTAGGTTAGGTTAGGTTAGGCTCAAATTTAACCAGGAGACTCCAAATTTCGTTTTCTCACATAAACTTGATCGTAAATCACTCTAATCCACGATAGGTTACAGTACCTGCAATTTGGGGAGGTTAGGTTAGGTTACGTTGGTTAGGTTAGGTTAGGTTAGGTTAGGTTAGGTTAGGTTAGGCTCAAATTTAACCAGGAGACTCCAAATTTCGTTTTCTCACATAAACTTGATCGTAAATCACTCTAATCCACGATAGGTTACAGTACCTGCAATTTGGGGAGGTTAGGTTAGGTTACGTTGGTTAGGTTAGGTTAGGTTAGGTTAGGTTAGGTTAGGCTCAAATTTAACCAGGAGACTCCAAATTTCGTTTTCTCACATAAACTTGATCGTAAATCACTCTAATCCACGATAGGTTACAGTACCTGCAATTTGGGGAGGTTAGGTTAGGTTACGTTGGTTAGGTTAGGTTAGGTTAGGTTAGGTTAGGCTCAAATTTAACCAGGAGACTCCAAATTTCGTTTTCTCACATAAACTTGATCGTAAATCACTCTAATCCACGATAGGTTACAGTACCTGCAATTTGGGGAGGTTAGGTTAGGTTACGTTGGTTAGGTTAGGTTAGGTTAGGTTAGGTTAGGTTAGGTTAGGTTAGGCTCAAATTTAACCAGGAGACTCCAAATTTCGTTTTCTCACATAAACTTGATCGTAAATCACTCTAATCCACGATAGGTTACAGTACCTGCAATTTGGGGAGGTTAGGTTAGGTTACGTTGGTTAGGTTAGGTTAGGTTAGGTTAGGTTAGGTTAGGTTAGGTTAGGCTCAAATTTAACCAGGAGACTCCAAATTTCGTTTTCTCACATAAACTTGATCGTAAATCACTCTAATCCTCGATAGGTTACAGTACCTGCAATTTGGGGAGGTTAGGTTAGGTTACGTTGGTTAGGTTAGGTTAGGTTAGGTTAGGTTAGGCTCAAATTTAACCAGGAGACTCCAAATTTCGTTTTCTCACATAAACTTGATCGTAAATCACTCTAATCCACGATAGGTTACAGTACCTGCAATTTGGGGAGGTTAGGTTAGGTTACGTTGGTTAGGTTAGGTTAGGTTAGGTTAGGCTCAAATTTAACCAGGAGACTCCAAATTTCGTTTTCTCACATAAACTTGATCGTAAATCACTCTAATCCACGATAGGTTACAGTACCTGCAATTTGGGGAGGTTAGGTTAGGTTACGTTGGTTAGGTTAGGTTAGGTTAGGTTAGGTTAGGTTAGGTTAGGTTAGGCTGAAATTTAACCAGGAGACTCCAAATTTCGTTTTCTCACATAAACTTGATCGTAAATCACTCTAATCCTCGATAGGTTACAGTACCTGCAATTTGGGGAGGTTAGGTTAGGTTACGTTGGTTAGGTTAGGTTAGGTTAGGTTAGGTTAGGTTAGGCTCAAATTTAACCAGGAGACTCCAAATTTCGTTTTCTCACATAAACTTGATCGTAAATCACTCTATTCCACGATAGGTTACAGTACCTGCAATTCGGGGAGGTTAGGGTAGGTTACGTTGGTTAGGTTAGGTTAGGTTAGGTTAGGTTAGGTTAGGTTAGGTTAGGCTCAAATTTAACCGGGAGACTCCAAATTTCGGTTTCTCACATAAACTTGATCGTAAATCACTCTAATACACGACAGGTTACAGTACCTGCAATTTGGGGAGGTTAGGTTAGGTTACGTTGGTTAGGTTAGGTCACGTTAGGTTAGGTTAGGTTAGGCTCAAATTTAACCAGGAGACTCCAAATTTCGTTTTCTCACATAAACTTGATCGTAAATCACTCTAATCCACGATAGGTTACAGTACCTGCAATTTGGGGAGGTTTTGTTAGGTTACGTTGGTTAGGTTAGGTTAGGTTAGGTTAGGTTAGGTTAGGTTAGGTTAGGCTCAAATTTAACCAGGAGACTCCAAATTTCGTTTTCTCACATAAACTCGATCGTAAGTCACTCTAATCCACGATAGGTTACAGTACCTGCAATTTGGGGAGGTTAGGTTAGGTTACGTTGGTTAGGTTAGGTTAGGTTAGGTTAGGTTAGGTTAGGTTAGGTTAGGCTCAAATTTAACCAGGAGACTCCAAATTTCGTTTTCTCACATAAACTTGATCGCAAATCACTCTAATACACGATAGGTTACAGTACCTGCAATTTCGGGAGGTTAGGTTAGGTTACGTTGGTTAGGTTAGGTTAGGTTAGGTTAGGTTAAGCTCAAATTTAACCAGGAGACTCAAAATTTCGTTTTCTCACATAAACTTGATCGTAAATCACTCTACTCCACGATAGGTTACAGTACCTGCAATTTGGGGAGGTTAGGTTAGGTTACGTTGGTTAGGTTAGGTTAGGTTAGGTTAGGTTAGGTTAGGTAAAGTTAGGCTAAAATTTAACAAGGGGACTCCAAATTTCGTTTTCTCACAAAAACAGTACCTGCAATTTGGGGAGGTTAGGTTAGGTTACTTTGGTTAGGTTAGGTTAGGTTACTTTGGTTAGGTTAGGTTAGGTTAGGTTAGGTTAGGTTAGGCTCAAATTTAACCAGGAGACTCCAAATTTCGTTTTCACACATAAACTTGATCGTAAATCACTCTAATCCACGATAGGTTACAGTACCTGCAATTTGGGGAGGTTAGGTTAGGTTACGTTGGTTAGGTTAGGTTAGGTTAGTTTAGGTTAGGTTAGGTTTGGCTCAAATTTAACCAGGAGACTCCAAAGTTCGTTTTCTCACATAAACTTGATGGTAAATCACTCTAATCCACGATTAGGTTAGGTTAGGTTACAGTACCTGCAATTTGGGGAGGTTAGGTTAGGTTACGTTGGTTAGGTTAGGTTAGGTTAGGTTAGGTTAGGTTAGGTTAGGTTAGGCTCAAATTTAACCAGGAGACTCCAAATTTAATTTTCTCACATAAACTTGATCGTAAATCACTCTAATCCACGACAGGTTACAGTACCTGCAATTTGGGGAGATTAGATTAGGTTACGTTGGTTAGGTTAGGTTAGGTTAGGTTAGGTTAGGCTCAAATTTAACCAGGAGAATCCAAATTTCGTTTTCTCACATAAACTTGATCGTAAATCACTCTAATCCACGATAGGTTACAGTACCTGCAATTTGGGGAGGTTAGGTTAGGTTACGTTGGTTAGGTTAGGTTAGGTTAGGTTAGGTTATTTTAGGCTCAAATTTAACCAAGAGACTCCAAATTTCGTTTTCTCACATAAACTTGATCGTAAATCACTCTAATCCACGATAGGTTACAGTACCTGCAATTTGGGGATGTTAGGTTAGGTTACGTTTGTTAAATTAGGTTACGTTATGTTAGGTTAGGTTAGGCTCAAATTTAACCAGGAGACTCCAAATTTCGTTTTCTCACATAAACTAGATCGTAAATCACTCTAATCCACGATAGGTTACAGTACCTGCAATTTGGGAGGTTAGGTTAGGTTACGTTGGTTAGGTTAGGTTAGGTTAGGTTAGGTTAGGTTAGGCTCAAATTTAACCAGGAGACTCCAAATTTCGTTTTCTCACATAAACTTGATCGTAAATCACTCTAATCCACGATAGGTTACAGTACCTGCAATTTGGGGAGGTTAGGTTAGGTTACGTTGGTTAGGTTAGGTTAGGTTAGGTTAGGTTAGGTTAGGCTCAAATTTAACCAGGAGACTCCAAATTTCGTTTTCTCACATAAACTTGATCGTAAATCACTCTAATCCACGATAGGTTACAGTACCTGCAATTTGGGGAGGTTAGGTTAGGTTACGTTGGTTAGGTTAGGTTAGGTTAGGTTAGGTTAGGTTAGGCTCAAATTTAACCAGGAGACTCCAAATTTCGTTTTCTCACATAAACTTGATCGTAAATCACTCTAATCCACGATAGGTTACAGTACCTGCAATTTGGGGAGGTTAGGTTAGGTTACGTTGGTTAGGTTAGGTTAGGTTAGGTTAGGTTAGGTTAGGCTCAAATTTAACCAGGAGACTCCAAATTTCGTTTTCTCACATAAACTTGATCGTAAATCACTCTAATCCACGATAGGTTACAGTACCTGCAATTTGGGGAGGTTAGGTTAGGTTACGTTGGTTAGGTTAGGTTAGGTTAGGTTAGGTTAGGTTAGGCTCAAATTTAACCAGGAGACTCCAAATTTCGTTTTCTCACATAAACTTGATCGTAAATCACTCTAATCCACGATAGGTTACAGTACCTGCAATTTGGGGAGGTTAGGTTAGGTTACGTTGGTTAGGTTAGGTTAGGTTAGGTTAGGTTAGGTTAGGCTCAAATTTAACCAGGAGACTCCAAATTTCGTTTTCTCACATAAACTTGATCGTAAATCACTCTAATCCACGATAGGTTACAGTACCTGCAATTTGGGGAGGTTAGGTTAGGTTACGTTGGTTAGGTTAGGTTAGGTTAGGTTAGGTTAGGTTAGGTTAGGTTAGGCTCAAATTTAACCAGGAGACTCCAAATTTCGTTTTCTCACATAAACTTGATCGTAAATCACTCTAATCCACGATAGGTTACAGTACCTGCAATTTGGGGAGGTTAGGTTAGGTTACGTTGGTTAGGTTAGGTTAGGTTAGGTTAGGTTAGGTTAGGTTAGGTTAGGCTCAAATTTAACCAGGAGACTCCAAATTTCGTTTTCTCACATAAACTTGATCGTAAATCACTCTAATCCACGATAGGTTACAGTACCTGCAATTTGGGGAGGTTAGGTTAGGTTACGTTGGTTAGGTTAGGTTAGGTTAGGTTAGGTTAGGTTAGGCTCAAATTTAACCAGGAGACTCCAAATTTCGTTTTCTCACATAAACTTGATCGTAAATCACTCTAATCCACGATAGGTTACAGTACCTGCAATTTGGGGAGGTTAGGTTAGGTTACGTTGGTTAGGTTAGGTTAGGTTAGGTTAGGTTAGGTTAGGCTCAAATTTAACCAGGAGACTCCAAATTTCGTTTTCTCACATAAACTTGATCGTAAATCACTCTAATCCACGATAGGTTACAGTACCTGCAATTTGGGGAGGTTAGGTTAGGTTACGTTGGTTAGGTTAGGTTAGGTTAGGTTAGGTTAGGTTAGGCTCAAATTTAACCAGGAGACTCCAAATTTCGTTTTCTCACATAAACTTGATCGTAAATCACTCTAATCCACGATAGGTTACAGTACCTGCAATTTGGGGAGGTTAGGTTAGGTTACGTTGGTTAGGTTAGGTTAGGTTAGGTTAGGTTAGGTTAGGCTCAAATTTAACCAGGAGACTCCAAATTTCGTTTTCTCACATAAACTTGATCGTAAATCACTCTAATCCACGATAGGTTACAGTACCTGCAATTTGGGGAGGTTAGGTTAGGTTACGTTGGTTAGGTTAGGTTAGGTTAGGTTAGGTTAGGTTAGGTTAGGCTCAAATTTAACCAGGAGACTCCAAATTTCGTTTTCTCACATAAACTTGATCGTAAATCACTCTAATCCACGATAGGTTACAGTACCTGCAATTTGGGGAGGTTAGGTTAGGTTACGTTGGTTAGGTTAGGTTAGGTTAGGTTAGGTTAGGTTAGGCTCAAATTTAACCAGGAGACTCCAAATTTCGTTTTCTCACATAAACTTGATCGTAAATCACTCTAATCCACGATAGGTTACAGTACCTGCAATTTGGGGAGGTTAGGTTAGGTTACGTTGGTTAGGTTAGGTTAGGTTAGGTTAGGTTAGGTTAGGCTCAAATTTAACCAGGAGACTCCAAATTTCGTTTTCTCACATAAACTTGATCGTAAATCACTCTAATCCACGATAGGTTACAGTACCTGCAATTTGGGGAGGTTAGGTTAGGTTACGTTGGTTAGGTTAGGTTAGGTTAGGTTAGGTTAGGTTAGGTTAGGTTAGGCTCAAATTTAACCAGGAGACTCCAAATTTCGTTTTCTCACATAAACTTGATCGTAAATCACTCTAATCCACGATAGGTTACAGTACCTGCAATTTGGGGAGGTTAGGTTAGGTTACGTTGGTTAGGTTAGGTTAGGTTAGGTTAGGTTAGGTTAGGCTCAAATTTAACCAGGAGACTCCAAATTTCGTTTTCTCACATAAACTTGATCGTAAATCACTCTAATCCACGATAGGTTACAGTACCTGCAATTTGGGGAGGTTAGGTTAGGTTACGTTGGTTAGGTTAGGTTAGGTTAGGTTAGGTTAGGTTAGGCTCAAATTTAACCAGGAGACTCCAAATTTCGTTTTCTCACATAAACTTGATCGTAAATCACTCTAATCCACGATAGGTTACAGTACCTGCAATTTGGGGAGGTTAGGTTAGGTTACGTTGGTTAGGTTAGGTTAGGTTAGGTTAGGTTAGGTTAGGTTAGGTTAGGCTCAAATTTAACCAGGAGACTCCAAATTTCGTTTTCTCACATAAACTTGATCGTAAATCACTCTAATCCACGATAGGTTACAGTACCTGCAATTTGGGGAGGTTAGGTTAGGTTACGTTGGTTAGGTTAGGTTAGGTTAGGTTAGGTTAGGTTAGGCTCAAATTTAACCAGGAGACTCCAAATTTCGTTTTCTCACATAAACTTGATCGTAAATCACTCTAATCCACGATAGGTTACAGTACCTGCAATTTGGGGAGGTTAGGTTAGGTTACGTTGGTTAGGTTAGGTTAGGTTAGGTTAGGTTAGGTTAGGTTAGGTTAGGCTCAAATTTAACCAGGAGACTCCAAATTTCGTTTTCTCACATAAACTTGATCGTAAATCACTCTAATCCACGATAGGTTACAGTACCTGCAATTTGGGGAGGTTAGGTTAGGTTACGTTGGTTAGGTTAGGTTAGGTTAGGTTAGGTTAGGTTAGGTTAGGTTAGGCTCAAATTTAACCAGGAGACTCCAAATTTCGTTTTCTCACATAAACTTGATCGTAAATCACTCTAATCCACGATAGGTTACAGTACCTGCAATTTGGGGAGGTTAGGTTAGGTTACGTTGGTTAGGTTAGGTTAGGTTAGGTTAGGTTAGGTTAGGTTAGGCTCAAATTTAACCAGGAGACTCCAAATTTCGTTTTCTCACATAAACTTGATCGTAAATCACTCTAATCCACGATAGGTTACAGTACCTGCAATTTGGGGAGGTTAGGTTAGGTTACGTTGGTTAGGTTAGGTTAGGTTAGGTTAGGTTAGGTTAGGTTAGGCTCAAATTTAACCAGGAGACTCCAAATTTCGTTTTCTCACATAAACTTGATCGTAAATCACTCTAATCCACGATAGGTTACAGTACCTGCAATTTGGGGAGGTTAGGTTAGGTTACGTTGGTTAGGTTAGGTTAGGTTAGGTTAGGTTAGGTTAGGTTAGGTTAGGCTCAAATTTAAGCAGGAGACTCCAAATTTCGTTTTCTCACATAAACTTGATCGTAAATCACTCTAATCCACGATAGGTTACAGTACCTGCAATTTGGGGAGGTTAGGTTAGGTTACGTTGGTTAGGTTAGGTTAGGTTAGGTTAGGTTAGGTTAGGTTAGGTTAGGCTCAAATTTAACCAGGAGACTCCAAATTTCGTTTTCTCACATAAACTTGATCGTAAATCACTCTAATCCACGATAGGTTACAGTACCTGCAATTTGGGGAGGTTAGGTTAGGTTACGTTGGTTAGGTTAGGTTAGGTTAGGTTAGGTTAGGTTAGGCTCAAATTTAACCAGGAGACTCCAAATTTCGTTTTCTCACATAAACTTGATCGTAAATCACTCTAATCCACGATAGGTTACAGTACCTGCAATTTGGGGAGGTTAGGTTAGGTTACGTTGGTTAGGTTAGGTTAGGTTAGGTTAGGTTAGGTTAGGTTAGGTTAGGCTCAAATTTAACCAGGAGACTCCAAATTTCGTTTTCTCACATAAACTTGATCGTAAATCACTCTAATCCACGATAGGTTACAGTACCTGCAATTTGGGGAGGTTAGGTTAGGTTACGTTGGTTAGGTTAGGTTAGGTTAGGTTAGGTTAGGTTAGGTTAGGTTAGGCTCAAATTTAACCAGGAGACTCCAAATTTCGTTTTCTCACATAAACTTGATCGTAAATCACTCTAATCCACGATAGGTTACAGTACCTGCAATTTGGGGAGGTTAGGTTAGGTTACGTTGGTTAGGTTAGGTTAGGTTAGGTTAGGTTAGGTTAGGCTCAAATTTAACCAGGAGACTCCAAATTTCGTTTTCTCACATAAACTTGATCGTAAATCACTCTAATCCACGATAGGTTACAGTACCTGCAATTTGGGGAGGTTAGGTTAGGTTACGTTGGTTAGGTTAGGTTAGGTTAGGTTAGGTTAGGTTAGGCTCAAATTTAACCAGGAGACTCCAAATTTCGGTTTCTCACATAAACTTGATCGTAAATCACTCTAATCCACGATAGGTTACAGTACCTGCAATTTGGGGAGGTTAGGTTAGGTTACGTTGGTTAGGTTAGGTTAGGTTAGGTTAGGTTAGGTTAGGTTAGGCTCAAATTTAACCAGGAGACTCCAAATTTCGTTTTCTCACATAAACTTGATCGTAAATCACTCTAATCCACGATAGGTTACAGTACCTGCAATTTGGGGAGGTTAGGTTAGGTTACGTTGGTTAGGTTAGGTTAGGTTAGGTTAGGTTAGGTTAGGCTCAAATTTAACCAGGAGACTCCAAATTTCGTTTTCTCACATAAACTTGATCGTAAATCACTCTAATCCACGATAGGTTACAGTACCTGCAATTTGGGGAGGTTAGGTTAGGTTACGTTGGTTAGGTTAGGTTAGGTTAGGTTAGGTTAGGTTAGGCTCAAATTTAACCAGGAGACTCCAAATTTCGTTTTCTCACATAAACTTGATCGTAAATCACTCTAATCCACGATAGGTTACAGTACCTGCAATTTGGGGAGGTTAGGTTAGGTTACGTTGGTTAGGTTAGGTTAGGTTAGGTTAGGTTAGGTTAGGTTAGGTTAGGCTCAAATTTAACCAGGAGACTCCAAATTTCGTTTTCTCACATAAACTTGATCGTAAATCACTCTAATCCACGATAGGTTACAGTACCTGCAATTTGGGGAGGTTAGGTTAGGTTACGTTGGTTAGGTTAGGTTAGGTTAGGTTAGGTTAGGTTAGGCTCAAATTTAACCAGGAGACTCCAAATTTCGTTTTCTCACATAAACTTGATCGTAAATCACTCTAATCCACGATAGGTTACAGTACCTGCAATTTGGGGAGGTTAGGTTAGGTTACGTTGGTTAGGTTAGGTTAGGTTAGGTTAGGTTAGGTTAGGCTCAAATTTAACCAGGAGACTCCAAATTTCGTTTTCTCACATAAACTTGATCGTAAATCACTCTAATCCACGATAGGTTACAGTACCTGCAATTTGGGGAGGTTAGGTTAGGTTACGTTGGTTAGGTTAGGTTAGGTTAGGTTAGGTTAGGTTAGGTTAGGCTCAAATTTAACCAGGAGAGTCAAAATTTCGTTCTCACATAAATTTGATCGTACATAACTCTAATCCACGATAGGTTACAGTACCTGCAATTTGGGGAGGTTAGGTTAGGTTACGTTGGTTAGGTTAGGTTAGGTTAGGTTAGGTTAGGTTAGGCTCAAATTTAACCAGGAGACTCCAAATTTCGTTTTCTCACATAAACTTGATCGTAAATCACTCTAATCCACGATAGGTTACAGTACCTGCAATTTGGGGAGGTTAGGTTAGGTTACGTTGGTTAGGTTAGGTTAGGTTAGGTTAGGTTAGGTTAGGTTAGGTTAGGCTCAAATTTAACCAGGAGACTCCAAATTTCGTTTTCTCACATAAACTTGATCGTAAATCACTCTAATCCACGATAGGTTACAGTACCTGCAATTTGGGGAGGTTAGGTTAGGTTACGTTGGTTAGGTTAGGTTAGGTTAGGTTAGGTTAGGTTAGGCTCAAATTTAACCAGGAGACTCCAAATTTCGTTTTCTCACATAAACTTGATCGTAAATCACTCTAATCCACGATAGGTTACAGTACCTGCAATTTGGGGAGGTTAGGTTAGGTTACGTTGGTTAGGTTAGGTTAGGTTAGGTTAGGTTAGGTTAGGTTAGGTTAGGCTCAAATTTAACCAGGAGACTCCAAATTTCGTTTTCTCACATAAACTTGATCGTAAATCACTCTAATCCACGATAGGTTACAGTACCTGCAACTTGGGGAGGTTAGGTTAGGTTACGTTGGTTAGGTTAGGTTAGGTTAGGTTAGGTTAGGCTCAAATTTAACCAGGAGACTCCAAATTTCGTTTTCTCACATAAACTTGATCGTGAATCACTCTAATCCACGATAGGTTACAATACCTGCAATTTGGGGAGGTTAGGTTAGGTTACGTTGGTTAGGTTAGGTTAGGTTAGGTTAGGTTAGGTTAGGTTAGGCTCAAATTTAACCAGGAGACTCCAAATTTCGTTTTCTCACATAAACTTGATCGTAAATCACTCTAATCCACGATAGGTTACAGTACCTGCAATTTGGGGAGGTTAGGTTAGGTTACGTTGGTTAGGTTAGGTTAGGTTAGGTTAGGTTAGGTTAGGCTCAAATTTAACCAGGAGACTCCAAATTTCGTTTTCTCACATAAACTTGATCGTAAATCACTCTAATCCACGATAGGTTACAGTACCTGCAATTTGGGGAGGTTAGGTTAGGTTACGTTGGTTAGGTTAGGTTAGGTTAGGTTAGGTTAGGTTAGGTTAGGTTAGGCTCAAATTTAACCAGGAGACTCCAAATTTCGTTTTCTCACATAAACTTGATCGTAAATCACTCTAATCCACGATAGGTTACAGTACCTGCAATTTGGGGAGGTTAGGTTAGGTTACGTTGGTTAGGTTAGGTTAGGTTAGGTTAGGTTAGGTTAGGTTAGGTTAGGCTCAAATTTAACCAGGAGACTCCAAATTTCGTTTTCTCACATAAACTTGATCGTAAATCACTCTAATCCACGATAGGTTACAGTACCTGCAATTTGGGGAGGTTAGGTTAGGTTACGTTGGTTAGGTTAGGTTAGGTTAGGTTAGGTTAGGTTAGGCTCAAATTTAACCAGGAGACTCCAAATTTCGTTTTCTCACATAAACTTGATCGTAAATCACTCTAATCCACGATAGGTTACAGTACCTGCAATTTGGGGAGGTTAGGTTAGGTTACGTTGGTTAGGTTAGGTTAGGTTAGGTTAGGTTAGGTTAGGTTAGGCTCAAATTTAACCAGGAGACTCCAAATTTCGTTTTCTCACATAAACTTGATCGTAAATCACTCTAATCCACGATAGGTTACAGTACCTGCAATTTGGGGAGGTTAGGTTAGGTTACGTTGGTTAGGTTAGGTTAGGTTAGGTTAGGTTAGGTTAGGCTCAAATTTAACCAGGAGACTCCAAATTTCGTTTTCTCACATAAACTTGATCGTAAATCACTCTAATCCACGATAGGTTACAGTACCTGCAATTTGGGGAGGTTAGGTTAGGTTACGTTGGTTAGGTTAGGTTAGGTTAGGTTAGGTTAGGTTAGGCTCAAATTTAACCAGGAGACTCCAAATTTCGTTTTCTCACATAAACTTGATCGTAAATCACTCTAATCCACGATAGTTTACAGTACCTGCAATTTGGGGAGGTTAGGTTAGGTTACGTTGGTTAGGTTAGGTTAGGTTAGGTTAGGTTAGGTTAGGTTAGGTTAGGCTCAAATTTAACCAGGAGACTCCAAATTTCGTTTTCTCACATAAACTTGATCGTAAATCACTCTAATCCACGATAGGTTACAGTACCTGCAATTTGGGGAGGTTAGGTTAGGTTACGTTGGTTAGGTTAGGTTAGGTTAGGTTAGGTTAGGTTAGGCTCAAATTTAACCAGGAGACTCCAAATTTCGTTTTCTCACATAAACTTGATCGTAAATCACTCTAATCCACGATAGGTTACAGTACCTGCAATTTGGGGAGGTTAGGATAGGTTACGTTGGTTAGGTTAGGTTAGGTTAGGTTAGGTTAGGTTAGGTTAGGTTAGGCTCAAATTTAACCAGGAGACTCCAAATTTCGTTTTCTCACATAAACTTGATCGTAAATCACTCTAATCCACGATAGGTTACAGTACCTGCAATTTGGGGAGGTTAGGTTAGGTTACGTTGGTTAGGTTAGGTTAGGTTAGGTTAGGTTAGGTTAGGTTAGGTTAGGCTCAAATTTAACCAGGAGACTCCAAATTTCGTTTTCTCACATAAACTTGATCGTAAATCACTCTAATCCACGATAGGTTACAGTACCTGCAATTTGGGGAGGTTAGGTTAGGTTACGTTGGTTAGGTTAGGTTAGGTTAGGTTAGGTTAGGTTAGGCTCAAATTTAACCAGGAGACTCCAAATTTCGTTTTCTCACATAAACTTGATCGTAAATCACTCTACTCCACGATAGGTTACAGTACCTGCAATTTGGGGAGGTTAGGTTAGGTTACGTTGGTTAGGTTAGGTTAGGTTAGGTTAGGTTAGGTTAGGCTCAAATTTAACCAGGAGACTCCAAATTTCGTTTTCTCACATAAACTTGATCGTAAATCACTCTAATCCACGATAGGTTACAGTACCTGCAATTTGGGGAGGTTAGGTTAGGTTACGTTGGTTAGGTTAGGTTAGGTTAGGTTAGGTTAGGTTAGGTTAGGCTCAAATTTAACCAGGAGACTCCAAATTTCGTTTTCTCACATAAACTTGATCGTAAATCACTCTAATCCACGATAGGTTACAGTACCTGCAATTTGGGGAGGTTAGGTTAGGTTACGTTGGTTAGGTTAGGTTAGGTTAGGTTAGGTTAGGTTAGGCTCAAATTTAACCAGGAGACTCCAAATTTCGTTTTCTCACATAAACTTGATCGTAAATCACTCTAATCCACGATAGGTTACAGTACCTGCAATTTGGGGAGGTTAGGTTAGGTTACGTTGGTTAGGTTAGGTTAGGTTAGGTTAGGTTAGGTTAGGTTAGGTTAGGCTCAAATTTAACCAGGAGACTCCAAATTTCGTTTTCTCACATAAACTTGATCGTAAATCACTCTAATCCACGATAGGTTACAGTACCTGCAATTTGGGGAGGTTAGGTTAGGTTACGTTGGTTAGGTTAGGTTAGGTTAGGTTAGGTTAGGTTAGGTTAGGTTAGGCTCAAATTTAACCAGGAGACTCCAAATTTCGTTTTCTCACATAAACTTGATCGTAAATCACTCTAATCCACGATAGGTTACAGTACCTGCAATTTGGGGAGGTTAGGTTAGGTTACGTTGGTTAGGTTAGGTTAGGTTAGGTTAGGTTAGGTTAGGCTCAAATTTAACCAGGAGACTCCAAATTTCGTTTTCTCACATAAACTTGATCGTAAATCACTCTAATCCACGATAGGTTACAGTACCTGCAATTTGGGGAGGTTAGGTTAGGTTACGTTGGTTAGGTTAGGTTAGGTTAGGTTAGGTTAGGTTAGGTTAGGTTAGGCTCAAATTTAACCAGGAGACTCCAAATTTCGTTTTCTCACATAAACTTGATCGTAAATCACTCTAATCCACGATAGGTTACAGTACCTGCAATTTGGGGAGGTTAGGTTAGGTTACGTTGGTTAGGTTAGGTTAGGTTAGGTTAGGTTAGGTTAGGCTCAAATTTAACCAGGAGACTCCAAATTTCGTTTTCTCACATAAACTTGATCGTAAATCACTCTAATCCACGATAGGTTACAGTACCTGCAATTTGGGGAGGTTAGGTTAGGTTACGTTGGTTAGGTTAGGTTAGGTTAGGTTAGGTTAGGTTAGGTTAGGTTAGGCTCAAATTTAACCAGGAGACTCCAAATTTCGTTTTCTCACATAAACTTGATCGTAAATCACTCTAATCCACGATAGGTTACAGTACCTGCAATTTGGGGAGGTTAGGTTAGGTTACGTTGGTTAGGTTAGGTTAGGTTAGGTTAGGTTAGGTTAGGTTAGGTTAGGCTCAAATTTAACCAGGAGACTCCAAATTTCGTTTTCTCACATAAACTTGATCGTAAATCACTCTAATCCACGATAGGTTACAGTACCTGCAATTTGGGGAGGTTAGGTTAGGTTACGTTGGTTAGGTTAGGTTAGGTTAGGTTAGGTTAGGTTAGGTTAGGTTAGGCTCAAATTTAACCAGGAGACTCCAAATTTCGTTTTCTCACATAAACTTGATCGTAAATCACTCTAATCCACGATAGGTTACAGTACCTGCAATTTGGGGAGGTTAGGTTAGGTTACGTTGGTTAGGTTAGGTTAGGTTAGGTTAGGTTAGGTTAGGTTAGGTTAGGCTCAAATTTAACCAGGAGACTCCAAATTTCGTTTTCTCACATAAACTTGATCGTAAATCACTCTAATCCACGATAGGTTACAGTACCTGCAATTTGGGGAGGTTAGGTTAGGTTACGTTGGTTAGGTTAGGTTAGGTTAGGTTAGGTTAGGTTAGGTTAGGTTAGGCTCAAATTTAACCAGGAGACTCCAAATTTCGTTTTCTCACATAAACTTGATCGTAAATCACTCTAATCCACGAGAGGTTACAGTACCTGCAATTTGGGGAGGTTAGGTTAGGTTACGTTGGTTAGGTTAGGTTAGGTTAGGTTAGGTTAGGTTAGGTTAGGTTAGGCTCAAATTTAACCAGGAGACTCCAAATTTCGTTTTCTCACATAAACTTGATCGTAAATCACTCTAATCCACGATAGGTTACAGTACCTGCAATTTGGGGAGGTTAGGTTAGGTTACGTTGGTTAGGTTAGGTTAGGTTAGGTTAGGTTAGGTTAGGTTAGGTTAGGCTCAAATTTAACCAGGAGACTCCAAATTTCGTTTTCTCACATAAACTTGATCGTAAATCACTCTAATCCACGATAGGTTACAGTACCTGCAATTTGGGGAGGTTAGGTTAGGTTACGTTGGTTAGGTTAGGTTAGGTTAGGTTAGGTTAGGTTAGGCTCAAATTTAACCAGGAGACTCCAAATTTCGTTTTCTCACATAAACTTGATCGTAAATCACTCTAATCCACGATAGGTTACAGTACCTGCAATTTGGGGAGGTTAGGTTAGGTTACGTTGGTTAGGTTAGGTTAGGTTAGGTTAGGTTAGGTTAGGTTAGGTTAGGCTCAAATTTAACCAGGAGACTCCAAATTTCGTTTTCTCACATAAACTTGATCGTAAATCACTCTAATCCACGATAGGTTACAGTACCTGCAATTTGGGGAGGTTAGGTTAGGTTACGTTGGTTAGGTTAGGTTAGGTTAGGTTAGGTTAGGTTAGGTTAGGTTAGGCTCAAATTTAGCCAGGAGACTCCAAATTTCGTTTTCTCACATAAACTTGATCGTAAATCACTCTAATCCACGATAGGTTACAGTACCTGCAATTTGGGGAGGTTAGGTTAGGTTACGTTGGTTAGGTTAGGTTAGGTTAGGTTAGGTTAGGTTAGGTTAGGTTAGGCTCAAATTTAACCAGGAGACTCCAAATTTCGTTTTCTCACATAAACTTGATCGTAAATCACTCTAATCCACGATAGGTTACAGTACCTGCAATTTGGGGAGGTTAGGTTAGGTTACGTTGGTTAGGTTAGGTTAGGTTAGGTTAGGTTAGGTTAGGTTAGGTTAGGCTCAAATTTAACCAGGAGACTCCAAATTTCGTTTTCTCACATAAACTTGATCGTAAATCACTCTAATCCACGATAGGTTACAGTACCTGCAATTTGGGGAGGTTAGGTTAGGTTACGTTGGTTAGGTTAGGTTAGGTTAGGTTAGGTTAGGTTAGGTTAGGTTAGGCTCAAATTTAACCAGGAGACTCCAAATTTCGTTTTCTCACATAAACTTGATCGTAAATCACTCTAATCCACGATAGGTTACAGTACCTGCAATTTGGGGAGGTTAGGTTAGGTTACGTTGGTTAGGTTAGGTTAGGTTAGGTTAGGTTAGGTTAGGTTAGGTTAGGCTCAAATTTAACCAGGAGACTCCAAATTTCGTTTTCTCACATAAACTTGATCGTAAATCACTCTAATCCACGATAGGTTACAGTACCTGCAATTTGGGGAGGTTAGGTTAGGTTACGTTGGTTAGGTTAGGTTAGGTTAGGTTAGGTTAGGTTAGGTTAGGTTAGGCTCAAATTTAACCAGGAGACTCCAAATTTCGTTTTCTCACATAAACTTGATCGTAAATCACTCTAATCCACGATAGGTTACAGTACCTGCAATTTGGGGAGGTTAGGTTAGGTTACGTTGGTTAGGTTAGGTTAGGTTAGGTTAGGTTAGGTTAGGTTAGGTTAGGCTCAAATTTAACCAGGAGACTCCAAATTTCGTTTTCTCACATAAACTTGATCGTAAATCACTCTAATCCACGATAGGTTACAGTACCTGCAATTTGGGGAGGTTAGGTTAGGTTACGTTGGTTAGGTTAGGTTAGGTTAGGTTAGGTTAGGTTAGGTTAGGTTAGGCTCAAATTTAACCAGGAGACTCCAAATTTCGTTTTCTCACATAAACTTGATCGTAAATCACTCTAATCCACGATAGGTTACAGTACCTGCAATTTGGGGAGGTTAGGTTAGGTTACGTTGGTTAGGTTAGGTTAGGTTAGGTTAGGTTAGGTTAGGTTAGGTTAGGCTCAAATTTAACCAGGAGACTCCAAATTTCGTTTTCTCACATAAACTTGATCGTAAATCACTCTAATCCACGATAGGTTACAGTACCTGCAATTTGGGGAGGTTAGGTTAGGTTACGTTGGTTAGGTTAGGTTAGGTTAGGTTAGGTTAGGTTAGGTTAGGTTAGGCTCAAATTTAACCAGGAGACTCCAAATTTCGTTTTCTCACATAAACTTGATCGTAAATCACTCTAATCCACGATAGGTTACAGTGCCTGCAATTTGGGGAGGTTAGGTTAGGTTACGTTGGTTAGGTTAGGTTAGGTTAGGTTAGGTTAGGTTAGGTTAGGTTAGGCTCAAATTTAACCAGGAGACTCCAAATTTCGTTTTCTCACATAAACTTGATCGTAAATCACTCTAATCCACGATAGGTTACAGTACCTGCAATTTGGGGAGGTTAGGTTAGGTTACGTTGGTTAGGTTAGGTTAGGTTAGGTTAGGTTAGGTTAGGTTAGGTTAGGCTCAAATTTAACCAGGAGACTCCAAATTTCGTTTTCTCACATAAACTTGATCGTAAATCACTCTAATCCACGATAGGTTACAGTACCTGCAATTTGGGGAGGTTAGGTTAGGTTACGTTGGTAAGGTTCGGTTCGGTTAGGTTAGGTTAGGTTAGGCTCAAATTTAACCAGGAGACTCCAAAAGTCGTTTTCTCACATAAACTTGATCGTAAATCACTCTAATCCACGATAGGTTACAGTACCTGCAATTTGGGGAGGTTATGTTAGGTTACGTTGGTTAGGTTAGGTTAGGTTAGGTTAGGTTAGGTTAGGTTAGGTTAGGCTCAAATTTAACCAGGAGACTCCAAATTTCGTTTTCTCACATAAACTTAATCGTAAATCACTCTAATCCACGATAGGTTACAGTACCTGCAATTTGGGGAGGTTAGGTTAGGTTACGTTGGTTAGGTTAGGTTAGGTTAGGTTAGGTTAGGTTAGGTTAGGTTAGGCTCAAATTTAACCAGGAGACTCCAAATTTCGTTTTCTCACATAAACTTGATCGTAAATCACTCTAATCCACGATAGGTTACAGTACCTGCAATTTGGGGAGGTTAGGTTAGGTTACTTTGGTTAGGTTAGGTTAGGTTAGGTTAGGTTAGGTTAGGCTCAAATTTAACCAGGAGACTCCAAATTTCGTTTTCTCACATAAACTTGATCGTAAATCACTCTAATCCACGATAGGTTACAGTACCTGCAATTTGGGGAGGTTAGGTTAGGTTACGTTGGTTAGGTTAGGTTAGGTTAGGTTAGGTTAGGTTAGGCTCAAATTTAACCAGGAGACTCCAAATTTCGTTTTCTCACATAAACTTGATCGTAAATCACTCTAATCCACGATAGGTTACAGTACCTGCAATTTGGGGAGGTTAGGTTAGGTTACGTTGGTTAGGTTAGGTTAGGTTAGGTTAGGTTAGGTTAGGTTAGGTTAGGCTCAAATTTAACCAGGAGACTCCAAATTTCGTTTTCTCACATAAACTTGATCGTAAATCACTCTAATCCACGATAGGTTACAGTACCTGCAATTTGGGGAGGTTAGGTTAGGTTACGTTGGTTAGGTTAGGTTAGGTTAGGTTAGGTTAGGTTAGGTTAGGTTAGGCTCAAATTTAACCAGGAGACTCCAAATTTCGTTTTCTCACATAAACTTGATCGTAAATCACTCTAATCCACGATAGGTTACAGTACCTGCAATTTGGGGAGGTTAGGTTAGGTTACGTTGGTTAGGTTAGGTTAGGTTAGGTTAGGTTAGGTTAGGTTAGGTTAGGCTCAAATTTAACCAGGAGACTCCAAATTTCGTTTTCTCACATAAACTTGATCGTAAATCACTCTAATCCACGATAGGTTACAGTACCTGCAATTTGGGGAGGTTAGGTTAGGTTACGTTGGTTAGGTTAGGTTAGGTTAGGTTAGGTTAGGTTAGGCTCAAATTTAACCAGGAGACTCCAAATTTCGTTTTCTCACATAAACTTGATCGTAAATCACTCTAATCCACGATAGGTTACAGTACCTGCAATTTGGGGAGCTTAGGTTAGGTTACGTTGGTTAGGTTAGGTTAGGTTAGGTTAGGTTAGGTTAGGTTAGGTTAGGCTCAAATTTAACCAGGAGACTCCAAATTTCGTTTTCTCACATAAACTTGATCGTAAATCACTCTAATCCACGATAGGTTACAGTACCTGCAATTTGGGGAGGTTAGGTTAGGTTACGTTGGTTAGGTTAGGTTAGGTTAGGTTAGGTTAGGTTAGGTTAGGTTAGGCTCAAATTTAACCAGGAGACTCCAAATTTCGTTTTCTCACATAAACTTGATCGTAAATCACTCTAATCCACGATAGGTTACAGTACCTGCAATTTGGGGAGGTTAGGTTAGGTTACGTTGGTTAGGTTAGGTTAGGTTAGGTTAGGTTAGGTTAGGTTAGGTTAGGCTCAAATTTAACCAGGAGACTCCAAATTTCGTTTTCTCACATAAACTTGATCGTAAATCACTCTAATCCACGATAGGTTACAGTACCTGCAATTTGGGGAGGTTAGGTTAGGTTACGTTGGTTAGGTTAGGTTAGGTTAGGTTAGGTTAGGTTAGGTTAGGTTAGGCTCAAATTTAACCAGGAGACTCCAAATTTCGTTTTCTCACATAAACTTGATCGTAAATCACTCTAATCCACGATAGGTTACAGTACCTGCAATTTGGGGAGGTTAGGTTAGGTTACGTTGGTTAGGTTAGGTTAGGTTAGGTTAGGTTAGGTTAGGTTAGGTTAGGCTCAAATTTAACCAGGAGACTCCAAATTTCGTTTTCTCACATAAACTTGATCGTAAATCACTCTAATCCACGATAGGTTACAGTACCTGCAATTTGGGGAGGTTAGGTTAGGTTACGTTGGTTAGGTTAGGTTAGGTTAGGTTAGGTTAGGTTAGGTTAGGTTAGGCTCAAATTTAACCAGGAGACTCCAAATTTCGTTTTCTCACATAAACTTGATCGTAAATCACTCTAATCCACGATAGGTTACAGTACCTGCAATTTGGGGAGGTTAGGTTAGGTTACGTTGGTTAGGTTAGGTTAGGTTAGGTTAGGTTAGGTTAGGTTAGGTTAGGCTCAAATTTAACCAGGAGACTCCAAATTTCGTTTTCTCACATAAACTTGATCGTAAATCACTCTAATCCACGATAGGTTACAGTACCTGCAATTTGGGGAGGTTAGGTTAGGTTACGTTGGTTAGGTTAGGTTAGGTTAGGTTAGGTTAGGTTAGGCTCAAATTTAACCAGGAGACTCCAAATTTCGTTTTCTCACATAAACTTGATCGTAAATCACTCTAATCCACGATAGGTTACAGTACCTGCAATTTGGGGAGGTTAGGTTAGGTTACGTTGGTTAGGTTAGGTTAGGTTAGGTTAGGTTAGGTTAGGCTCAAATTTAACCAGGAGACTCCAAATTTCGTTTTCTCACATAAACTTGATCGTAAATCACTCTAATCCACGATAGGTTACAGTACCTGCAATTTGGGGAGGTTAGGTTAGGTTACGTTGGTTAGGTTAGGTTAGGTTAGGTTAGGTTAGGTTAGGTTAGGTTAGGCTCAAATTTAACCAGGAGACTCCAAATTTCGTTTTCTCACATAAACTTGATCGTAAATCACTCTAATCCACGATAGGTTACAGTACCTGCAATTTGGGGAGGTTAGGTTAGGTTACGTTGGTTAGGTTAGGTTAGGTTAGGTTAGGTTAGGTTAGGTTAGGTTAGGCTCAAATTTAACCAGGAGACTCCAAATTTCGTTTTCTCACATAAACTTGATCGTAAATCACTCTAATCCACGATAGGTTACAGTACCTGCAATTTGGGGAGGTTAGGTTAGGTTACGTTGGTTAGGTTAGGTTAGGTTAGGTTAGGTTAGGTTAGGTTAGGTTAGGCTCAAATTTAACCAGGAGACTCCAAATTTCGTTTTCTCACATAAACTTGATCGTAAATCACTCTAATCCACGATAGGTTACAGTACCTGCAATTTGGGGAGGTTAGGTTAGGTTACGTTGGTTAGGTTAGGTTAGGTTAGGTTAGGTTAGGTTAGGCTCAAATTTAACCAGGAGACTCCAAATTTCGTTTTCTCACATAAACTTGATCGTAAATCACTCTAATCCACGATAGGTTACAGTACCTGCAATTTGGGGAGGTTAGGTTAGGTTACGTTGGTTAGGTTAGGTTAGGTTAGGTTAGGTTAGGTTAGGTTAGGTTAGGCTCAAATTTAACCAGGAGACTCCAAATTTCGTTTTCTCACATAAACTTGATCGTAAATCACTCTAATCCACGATAGGTTACAGTACCTGCAATTTGGGGAGGTTAGGTTAGGTTACGTTGGTTAGGTTAGGTTAGGTTAGGTTAGGTTAGGTTAGGTTAGGTTAGGCTCAAATTTAACCAGGAGACTCCAAATTTCGTTTTCTCACATAAACTTGATCGTAAATCACTCTAATCCACGATAGGTTACAGTACCTGCAATTTGGGGAGGTTAGGTTAGGTTACGTTGGTTAGGTTAGGTTAGGTTAGGTTAGGTTAGGTTAGGCTCAAATTTAACCAGGAGACTCCAAATTTCGTTTTCTCACATAAACTTGATCGTAAATCACTCTAATCCACGATAGGTTACAGTACCTGCAATTTGGGGAGGTTAGGTTAGGTTACGTTGGTTAGGTTAGGTTAGGTTAGGTTAGGTTAGGTTAGGTTAGGTTAGGCTCAAATTTAACCAGGAGACTCCAAATTTCGTTTTCTCACATAAACTTGATCGTAAATCACTCTAATCCACGATAGGTTACAGTACCTGCAATTTGGGGAGGTTAGGTTAGGTTACGTTGGTTAGGTTAGGTTAGGTTAGGTTAGGTTAGGTTAGGCTCAAATTTAACCAGGAGACTCCAAATTTCGTTTTCTCACATAAACTTGATCGTAAATCACTCTAATCCACGATAGGTTACAGTACCTGCAATTTGGGGAGGTTAGGTTAGGTTACGTTGGTTAGGTTAGGTTAGGTTAGGTTAGGTTAGGTTAGGTTAGGTTAGGCTCAAATTTAACCAGGAGACTCCAAATTTCGTTTTCTCACATAAACTTGATCGTAAATCACTCTAATCCACGATAGGTTACAGTACCTGCAATTTGGGGAGGTTAGGTTAGGTTACGTTGGTTAGGTTAGGTTAGGTTAGGTTAGGTTAGGTTAGGCTCAAATTTAACCAGGAGACTCCAAATTTCGTTTTCTCACATAAACTTGATCGTAAATCACTCTAATCCACGATAGGTTACAGTACCTGCAATTTGGGGAGGTTAGGTTAGGTTACGTTGGTTAGGTTAGGTTAGGTTAGGTTAGGTTAGGTTAGGCTCAAATTTAACCAGGAGACTCCAAATTTCGTTTTCTCACATAAACTTGATCGTAAATCACTCTAATCCACGATAGGTTACAGTACCTGCAATTTGGGGAGGTTAGGTTAGGTTACGTTGGTTAGGTTAGGTTAGGTTAGGTTAGGTTAGGTTAGGCTCAAATTTAACCAGGAGACTCCAAATTTCGTTTTCTCACATAAACTTGATCGTAAATCACTCTAATCCACGATAGGTTACAGTACCTGCAATTTGGGGAGGTTAGGTTAGGTTAGGTTACGTTGGTTAGGTTAGGTTAGGTTAGGTTAGGTTAGGTTAGGCTCAAATTTAACCAGGAGACTCCAAATTTCGTTTTCTCACATAAACTTGATCGTAAATCACTCTAATCCACGATAGGTTACAGTACCTGCAATTTGGGGAGGTTAGGTTAGGTTACGTTGGTTAGGTTAGGTTAGGTTAGGTTAGGTTAGGTTAGGTTAGGCTCAAATTTAACCAGGAGACTCCAAATTTCGTTTTCTCACATAAACTTGATCGTAAATCACTCTAATCCACGATAGGTTACAGTACCTGCAATTTGGGGAGGTTAGGTTAGGTTACGTTGGTTAGGTTAGGTTAGGTTAGGTTAGGTTAGGTTAGGTTAGGTTAGGCTCAAATTTAACCAGGAGACTCCAAATTTCGTTTTCTCACATAAACTTGATCGTAAATCACTCTAATCCACGATAGGTTACAGTACCTGCAATTTGGGGAGGTTAGGTTAGGTTACGTTGGTTAGGTTAGGTTAGGTTAGGTTAGGTTAGGTTAGGTTAGGTTAGGCTCAAATTTAACCAGGAGACTCCAAATTTCGTTTTCTCACATAAACTTGATCGTAAATCACTCTAATCCACGATAGGTTACAGTACCTGCAATTTGGGGAGGTTAGGTTAGGTTACGTTGGTTAGGTTAGGTTAGGTTAGGTTAGGTTAGGTTAGGTTAGGTTAGGCTCAAATTTAACCAGGAGACTCCAAATTTCGTTTTCTCACATAAACTTGATCGTAAATCACTCTAATCCACGATAGGTTACAGTACCTGCAATTTGGGGAGGTTAGGTTAGGTTACGTTGGTTAGGTTAGGTTAGGTTAGGTTAGGTTAGGTTAGGTTAGGTTAGGCTCAAATTTAACCAGGAGACTCCAAATTTCGTTTTCTCACATAAACTTGATCGTAAATCACTCTAATCCACGATAGGTTACAGTACCTGCAATTTGGGGAGGTTAGGTTAGGTTACGTTGGTTAGGTTAGGTTAGGTTAGGTTAGGTTAGGTTAGGTTAGGTTAGGCTCAAATTTAACCAGGAGACTCCAAATTTCGTTTTCTCACATAAACTTGATCGTAAATCACTCTAATCCACGATAGGTTACAGTACCTGCAATTTGGGGAGGTTAGGTTAGGTTACGTTGGTTAGGTTAGGTTAGGTTAGGTTAGGTTAGGTTAGGCTCAAATTTAACCAGGAGACTCCAAATTTCGTTTTCTCACATAAACTTGATCGTAAATCACTCTAATCCACGATAGGTTACAGTACCTGCAATTTGGGGAGGTTAGGTTAGGTTACGTTGGTTAGGTTAGGTTAGGTTAGGTTAGGTTAGGTTAGGTTAGGTTAGGCTCAAATTTAACCAGGAGACTCCAAATTTCGTTTTCTCACATAAACTTGATCGTAAATCACTCTAATCCACGATAGGTTACAGTACCTGCAATTTGGGGAGGTTAGGTTAGGTTACGTTGGTTAGGTTAGGTTAGGTTAGGTTAGGTTAGGTTAGGTTAGGCTCAAATTTAACCAGGAGACTCCAAATTTCGTTTTCTCACATAAACTCGATCGTAAATAACTCTAATCCACGATAGGTTACAGTACCTGCAATTTGGGGAGGTTAGGTTAGGTTACGTTGGTTAGGTTAGGTTAGGTTAGGTTAGGTTAGGTTAGGCTCAAATTTAACCAGGAGACTCCAAATTTCGTTTTCTCACATAAACTTGATCGTAAATCACTCTAATCCACGATAGGTTACAGTACCTGCAATTTGGGGAGGTTAGGTTAGGTTACGTTGGTTAGGTTAGGTTAGGTTAGGTTAGGTTAGGTTAGGTTAGGTTAGGTTAGGCTCAAATTTAACCAGGAGACTCCAAATTTCGTTTTCTCACATAAACTTGATCGTAAATCACTCTAATCCACGATAGGTTACAGTACCTGCAATTTGGGGAGGTTAGGTTAGGTTACGTTGGTTAGGTTAGGTTAGGTTAGGTTAGGTTAGGTTAGGTTAGGTTAGGCTCAAATTTAACCAGGAGACTCCAAATTTCGTTTTCTCACATAAACTTGATCGTAAATCACTCTAATCCACGATAGGTTACAGTACCTGCAATTTGGGGAGGTTAGGTTAGGTTACGTTGGTTAGGTTAGGTTAGGTTAGGTTAGGTTAGGTTAGGTTAGGTTAGGCTCAAATTTAACCAGGAGACTCCAAATTTCGTTTTCTCACATAAACTTGATCGTAAATCACTCTAATCCACGATAGGTTACAGTACCTGCAATTTGGGGAGGTTAGGTTAGGTTACGTTGGTTAGGTTAGGTTAGGTTAGGTTAGGTTAGGTTAGGTTAGGTTAGGCTCAAATTTAACCAGGAGACTCCAAATTTCGTTTTCTCACATAAACTTGATCGTAAATCACTCTAATCCACGATAGGTTACAGTACCTGCAATTTGGGGAGGTTAGGTTAGGTTACGTTGGTTAGGTTAGGTTAGGTTAGGTTAGGTTAGGTTAGGTTAGGTTAGGCTCAAATTTAACCAGGAGACTCCAAATTTCGTTTTCTCACATAAACTTGATCGTAAATCACTCTAATCCACGATAGGTTACAGTACCTGCAATTTGGGGAGGTTAGGTTAGGTTACGTTGGTTAGGTTAGGTTAGGTTAGGTTAGGTTAGGTTAGGTTAGGTTAGGCTCAAATTTAACCAGGAGACTCCAAATTTCGTTTTCTCACATAAACTTGATCGTAAATCACTCTAATCCACGATAGGTTACAGTACCTGCAATTTGGGGAGGTTAGGTTAGGTTACGTTGGTTAGGTTAGGTTAGGTTAGGTTAGGTTAGGTTAGGTTAGGTTAGGCTCAAATTTAACCAGGAGACTCCAAATTTCGTTTTCTCACATAAACTTGATCGTAAATCACTCTAATCCACGATAGGTTACAGTACCTGCAATTTGGGGAGGTTAGGTTAGGTTACGTTGGTTAGGTTAGGTTAGGTTAGGTTAGGTTAGGTTAGGCTCAAATTTAACCAGGAGACTCCAAATTTCGTTTTCTCACATAAACTTGATCGTAAATCACTCTAATCCACGATAGGTTACAGTACCTGCAATTTGGGGAGGTTAGGTTAGGTTACGTTGGTTAGGTTAGGTTAGGTTAGGTTAGGTTAGGTTAGGCTCAAATTTAACCAGGAGACTCCAAATTTCGTTTTCTCACATAAACTTGATCGTAAATCACTCTAATCCACGATAGGTTACAGTACCTGCAATTTGGGGAGGTTAGGTTAGGTTACGTTGGTTAGGTTAGGTTAGGTTAGGTTAGGTTAGGTTAGGTTAGGTTAGGCTCAAATTTAACCAGGAGACTCCAAATTTCGTTTTCTCACATAAACTTGATCGTAAATCACTCTAATCCACGATAGGTTACAGTACCTGCAATTTGGGGAGGTTAGGTTAGGTTACGTTGGTTAGGTTAGGTTAGGTTAGGTTAGGTTAGGTTAGGTTAGGTTAGGCTCAAATTTAACCAGGAGACTCCAAATTTCGTTTTCTCACATAAACTTGATCGTAAATCACTCTAATCCACGATAGGTTACAGTACCTGCAATTTGGGGAGGTTAGGTTAGGTTACGTTGGTTAGGTTAGGTTAGGTTAGGTTAGGTTAGGTTAGGTTAGGTTAGGCTCAAATTTAACCAGGAGACTCCAAATTTCGTTTTCTCACATAAACTTGATCGTAAATCACTCTAATCCACGATAGGTTACAGTACCTGCAATTTGGGGAGGTTAGGTTAGGTTACGTTGGTTAGGTTAGGTTAGGTTAGGTTAGGTTAGGTTAGGTTAGGTTAGGCTCAAATTTAACCAGGAGACTCCAAATTTCGTTTTCTCACATAAACTTGATCGTAAATCACTCTAATCCACGATAGGTTACAGTACCTGCAATTTGGGGAGGTTAGGTTAGGTTACGTTGGTTAGGTTAGGTTAGGTTAGGTTAGGTTAGGTTAGGTTAGGTTAGGCTCAAATTTAACCAGGAGACTCCAAATTTCGTTTTCTCACATAAACTTGATCGTAAATCACTCTAATCCACGATAGGTTACAGTACCTGCAATTTGGGGAGGTTAGGTTAGGTTACGTTGGTTAGGTTAGGTTAGGTTAGGTTAGGTTAGGTTAGGTTAGGTTAGGCTCAAATTTAACCAGGAGACTCCAAATTTCGTTTTCTCACATAAACTTGATCGTAAATCACTCTAATCCACGATAGGTTACAGTACCTGCAATTTGGGGAGGTTAGGTTAGGTTACGTTGGTTAGGTTAGGTTAGGTTAGGTTAGGTTAGGTTAGGTTAGGTTAGGCTCAAATTTAACCAGGAGACTCCAAATTTCGTTTTCTCACATAAACTTGATCGTAAATCACTCTAATCCACGATAGGTTACAGTACCTGCAATTTGGGGAGGTTAGGTTAGGTTACGTTGGTTAGGTTAGGTTAGGTTAGGTTAGGTTAGGTTAGGCTCAAATTTAACCAGGAGACTCCAAATTTCGTTTTCTCACATAAACTTGATCGTAAATCACTCTAATCCACGATAGGTTACAGTACCTGCAATTTGGGGAGGTTAGGTTAGGTTACGTTGGTTAGGTTAGGTTAGGTTAGGTTAGGTTAGGTTAGGTTAGGTTAGGCTCAAATTTAACCAGGAGACTCCAAATTTCGTTTTCTCACATAAACTTGATCGTAAATCACTCTAATCCACGATAGGTTACAGTACCTGCAATTTGGGGAGGTTAGGTTAGGTTACGTTGGTTAGGTTAGGTTAGGTTAGGTTAGGTTAGGTTAGGTTAGGTTAGGCTCAAATTTAACCAGGAGACTCCAAATTTCGTTTTCTCACATAAACTTGATCGTAAATCACTCTAATCCACGATAGGTTACAGTACCTGCAATTTGGGGAGGTTAGGTTAGGTTACGTTGGTTAGGTTAGGTTAGGTTAGGTTAGGTTAGGTTAGGTTAGGTTAGGCTCAAATTTAACCAGGAGACTCCAAATTTCGTTTTCTCACATAAACTTGATCGTAAATCACTCTAATCCACGATAGGTTACAGTACCTGCAATTTGGGGAGGTTAGGTTAGGTTACGTTGGTTAGGTTAGGTTAGGTTAGGTTAGGTTAGGTTAGGTTAGGTTAGGCTCAAATTTAACCAGGAGACTCCAAATTTCGTTTTCTCACATAAACTTGATCGTAAATCACTCTAATCCACGATAGGTTACAGTACCTGCAATTTGGGGAGGTTAGGTTAGGTTACGTTGGTTAGGTTAGGTTAGGTTAGGTTAGGTTAGGTTAGGTTAGGTTAGGCTCAAATTTAACCAGGAGACTCCAAATTTCGTTTTCTCACATAAACTTGATCGTAAATCACTCTAATCCACGATAGGTTACAGTACCTGCAATTTGGGGAGGTTAGGTTAGGTTACGTTGGTTAGGTTAGGTTAGGTTAGGTTAGGTTAGGTTAGGTTAGGTTAGGCTCAAATTTAACCAGGAGACTCCAAATTTCGTTTTCTCACATAAACTTGATCGTAAATCACTCTAATCCACGATAGGTTACAGTACCTGCAATTTGGGGAGGTTAGGTTAGGTTACGTTGGTTAGGTTAGGTTAGGTTAGGTTAGGTTAGGTTAGGTTAGGTTAGGCTCAAATTTAACCAGGAGACTCCAAATTTCGTTTTCTCACATAAACTTGATCGTAAATCACTCTAATCCACGATAGGTTACAGTACCTGCAATTTGGGGAGGTTAGGTTAGGTTACGTTGGTTAGGTTAGGTTAGGTTAGGTTAGGTTAGGTTAGGTTAGGTTAGGCTCAAATTTAACCAGGAGACTCCAAATTTCGTTTTCTCACATAAACTTGATCGTAAATCACTCTAATCCACGATAGGTTACAGTACCTGCAATTTGGGGAGGTTAGGTTAGGTTACGTTGGTTAGGTTAGGTTAGGTTAGGTTAGGTTAGGTTAGGTTAGGCTCAAATTTAACCAGGAGACTCCAAATTTCGTTTTCTCACATAAACTTGATCGTAAATCACTCTAATCCACGATAGGTTACAGTACCTGCAATTTGGGGAGGTTAGGTTAGGTTACGTTGGTTAGGTTAGGTTAGGTTAGGTTAGGTTAGGTTAGGTTAGGCTCAAATTTAACCAGGAGACTCCAAATTTCGTTTTCTCACATAAACTTGATCGTAAATCACTCTAATCCACGATAGGTTACAGTACCTGCAATTTGGGGAGGTTAGGTTAGGTTACGTTGGTTAGGTTAGGTTAGGTTAGGTTAGGTTAGGTTAGGTTAGGTTAGGCTCAAATTTAACCAGGAGACTCCAAATTTCGTTTTCTCACATAAACTTGATCGTAAATCACTCTAATCCACGATAGGTTACAGTACCTGCAATTTGGGGAGGTTAGGTTAGGTTACGTTGGTTAGGTTAGGTTAGGTTAGGTTAGGTTAGGTTAGGTTAGGTTAGGCTCAAATTTAACCAGGAGACTCCAAATTTCGTTTTCTCACATAAACTTGATCGTAAATCACTCTAATCCACGATAGGTTACAGTACCTGCAATTTGGGGAGGTTAGGTTAGGTTACGTTGGTTAGGTTAGGTTAGGTTAGGTTAGGTTAGGTTAGGTTAGGTTAGGCACAAATTTAACCAGGAGACTCCAAATTTCGTTTTCTCACATAAACTTGATCGTAAATCACTCTAATCCACGATAGGTTACAGTACCTGCAATTTGGGGAGGTTAGGTTAGGTTACGTTGGTTAGGTTAGGTTAGGTTAGGTTAGGTTAGGTTAGGTTAGGTTAGGCACAAATTTAACCAGGAGACTCCAAATTTCGTTTTCTCACATAAACTTGATCGTAAATCACTCTAATCCACGATAGGTTACAGTACCTGCAATTTGGGGAGGTTAGGTTAGGTTACGTTGGTTCGGTTAGGTTAGGTTAGGTTAGGTTAGGTTAGGCTCAAATTTAACCAGGAGACTCCAAATTTCGTTTTCTCACATAAACTTGATCGTAAATCACTCTAATCCACGATAGGTTACAGTACCTGCAATTTGGGGAGGTTAGGTTAGGTTACGTTAGATCAGGTTACGTTAGGTTAGGTTAGGATAGGTTAGGTTAGGTTAGGCTCAAATTTGACCAGGATACTCCAAATTTCGTTTTCTCACATAAACTTGATCGTAAATCACTCTAATCCACGATAGGTTACAGTACCTGCAATTTGGGGAGGTTAGGTTAGGTTACGTTGGTTAGGTTAGGTTAGGTTAGGTTAGGTTAGGTTAGGTTAGGTTAGGCTCAAATTTAACCAGGAGACTCCAAATTTCGCTTTCTCACATAAACTTGATCGTAAATAACTCTAATCCACGATAGGTTACAGTACCTGCAATTTGGGGAGGTTAGGTTAGGTTATGTTGGTTAGGTTAGGTTAGGTTAGGTTAGGTTAGGTTAGGTTAGGTTAGGCTCAAATTTAACCAGGAGACTCCAAATTTCGTTTTCTCACATAAACTTGATCGTAAATCACTCTAATCCACGATAGGTTACAGTACCTGCAATTTGGGGAGGTTAGGTTAGGTTACGTTGGTTAGGTTAGGTTAGGTTAGGTTAGGTTAGGTTAGGTTAGGTTAGGCTCAAATTTAACCAGGAGACTCCAAATTTCGTTTTCTCACATAAACTTGATCGTAAATCACTCTAATCCACGATAGGTTACAGTACCTGCAATTTGGGGAGGTTAGGTTAGGTTACGTTGGTTAGGTTAGGTTAGGTTAGGTTAGGTTAGGTTAGGTTAGGTTAGGGTCAAATTTAACCAGGAGACTCCAAATTTCGTTTTCTCACATAAACTTCATCGTAAATCACTCTAATCCACGATAGGTTACAGTACCTGCAATTTGGGGAGGTTAGGTTAGGTTACGTTGGTTAGGTTAGGTTAGGTTAGGTTAGGTTAGGTTAGGCTCAAATTTAACCAGGAGACTCCAAATTTCGTATTCTCACATAAACTTGATCGTAAATCACTCTAATCCACGATAGGTTACAGTACCTGCAATTTGGGGAGGTTAGGTTAGGTTACGTTGGTTAGGTTAGGTTAGGTTAGGTTAGGTTAGGTTAGGTTAGGTTAGGTTAGGTTAGGTTAGGCTCAAATTTAACCAGGAGACTCCAAATTTCGTTTTCTCACATAAACTTGATCGTAAATCACTCTAATCCACGATAGGTTACAGTACCTGCAATTTGGGGAGGTTAGGTTAGGTTACGTTGGTTAGGTTAGGTTAGGTTAGGTTAGGTTAGGTTAGGTTAGGTTAGGCTCAAATTTAACCAGGAGACTCCAAATTTCGTTTTCTCACATAAACTTGATCGTAAATCACTCTAATCCACGATAGGTTACAGTACCTGCAATTTGGGGAGGTTAGGTTAGGTTACGTTGGTTAGGTTAGGTTAGGTTAGGTTAGGTTAGGTTAGGTTAGGTTAGGCTCAAATTTAACCAGGAGACTCCAAATTTCGTTTTCTCACATAAACTTGATCGTAAATCACTCTAATCCACGATAGGTTACAGTACCTGCAATTTGGGGAGGTTAGGTTAGGTTACGTTGGTTAGGTTAGGTTAGGTTAGGTTAGGTTAGGTTAGGTTAGGTTAGGCTCAAATTTAACCAGGAGACTCCAAATTTCGTTTTCTCACATAAACTTGATCGTAAATCACTCTAATCCACGATAGGTTACAGTACCTGCAATTTGGGGAGGTTAGGTTAGGTTACGTTGGTTAGGTTAGGTTAGGTTAGGTTAGGTTAGGTTAGGTTAGGTTAGGCTCAAATTTAACCAGGAGACTCCAAATTTCGTTTTCTCACATAAACTTGATCGTAAATCACTCTAATCCACGATAGGTTACAGTACCTGCAATTTGGGGAGGTTAGGTTAGGTTACGTTGGTTAGGTTAGGTTAGGTTAGGTTAGGTTAGGTTAGGTTAGGTTAGGTTAGGCTCAAATTTAACCAGGAGACTCCAAATTTCGTTTTCTCACATAAACTTGATCGTAAATCACTCTAATCCACGATAGGTTACAGTACCTGCAATTTGGGGAGGTTAGGTTAGGTTACGTTGGTTAGGTTAGGTTAGGTTAGGTTAGGTTAGGTTAGGTTAGGTTAGGTTAGGCTCAAATTTAACCAGGAGACTCCAAATTTCGTTTTCTCACATAAACTTGATCGTAAATCACTCTAATCCACGATAGGTTACAGTACCTGCAATTTGGGGAGGTTAGGTTAGGTTACGTTGGTTAGGTTAGGTTAGGTTAGGTTAGGTTAGGTTAGGCTCAAATTTAACCAGGAGACTCCAAATTTCGTTTTCTCACATAAACTTGATCGTAAATCACTCTAATCCACGATAGGTTACAGTACCTGCAATTTGGGGAGGTTAGGTTAGGTTACGTTGGTTAGGTTAGGTTAGGTTAGGTTAGGTTAGGTTAGGTTAGGTTAGGCTCAAATTTAACCAGGAGACTCCAAATTTCGTTTTCTCACATAAACTTGATCGTAAATCACTCTAATCCACGATAGGTTACAGTACCTGCAATTTGGGGAGGTTAGGTTAGGTTACGTTGGTTAGGTTAGGTTAGGTTAGGTTAGGTTAGGTTAGGTTAGGTTAGGCTCAAATTTAACCAGGAGACTCCAAATTTCGTTTTCTCACATAAACTTGATCGTAAATCACTCTAATCCACGATAGGTTACAGTACCTGCAATTTGGGGAGGTTAGGTTAGGTTACGTTGGTTAGGGTAGGTTAGGTTAGGTTAGGTTAGGTTAGGTTAGGTTAGGTTAGGCTCAAATTTAACCAGGAGACTCCAAATTTCGTTTTCTCACATAAACTTGATCGTAAATCACTCTAATCCACGATAGGTTACAGTACCTGCAATTTGGGGAGGTTAGGTTAGGTTACGTTGGTTAGGTTAGGTTAGGTTAGGTTAGGTTAGGTTAGGTTAGGTTAGGCTCAAATTTAACCAGGAGACTCCAAATTTCGTTTTCTCACATAAACTTGATCGTAAATCACTCTAATCCACGATAGGTTACAGTACCTGCAATTTGGGGAGGTTAGGTTAGGTTACGTTGGTTAGGTTAGGTTAGGTTAGGTTAGGTTAGGTTAGGTTAGGTTAGGCTCAAATTTAACCAGGAGACTCCAAATTTCGTTTTCTCACATAAACTTGATCGTAAATCACTCTAATCCACGATAGGTTACAGTACCTGCAATTTGGGGAGGTTAGGTTAGGTTACGTTGGTTAGGTTAGGTTAGGTTAGGTTAGGTTAGGTTAGGCTCAAATTTAACCAGGAGACTCCAAATTTCGTTTTCTCACATAAACTTGATCGTAAATCACTCTAATCCACGATAGGTTACAGTACCTGCAATTTGGGGAGGTTAGGTTAGGTTACGTTGGTTAGGGTAGGTTAGGTTAGGTTAGGTTAGGTTAGGTTAGGTTAGGTTAGGCTCAAATTTAACCAGGAGACTCCAAATTTCGTTTTCTCACATAAACTTGATCGTAAATCACTCTAATCCACGATAGGTTACAGTACCTGCAATTTGGGGAGGTTAGGTTAGGTTACGTTGGTTAGGTTAGGTTAGGTTAGGTTAGGTTAGGTTAGGTTAGGTTAGGCTCAAATTTAACCAGGAGACTCCAAATTTCGTTTTCTCACATAAACTTGATCGTAAATCACTCTAATCCACGATAGGTTACAGTACCTGCAATTTGGGGAGGTTAGGTTAGGTTACGTTGGTTAGGTTAGGTTAGGTTAGGTTAGGTTAGGTTAGGTTAGGTTAGGCTCAAATTTAACCAGGAGACTTCAAATTTCGTTTACTCACATAAACTTGATCGTAAATCACTCTAATCCACGATAGGTTACAGTACCTGCAATTTGGGGAGGTTAGGTTAGGTTACGTTGGTTAGGTTAGGTTAGGTTAGGTTAGGTTAGGTTAGGCTCAAATTTAACCAGGAGACTCCAAATTTCGTTTTCTCACATAAACTTGATCGTAAATCACTCTAATCCACGATAGGTTACAGTACCTGCAATTTGGGGAGGTTAGGTTAGGTTACGTTGGTTAGGTTAGGTTCGGTTAGGTTAGGTTAGGTTAGGTTAGGTTAGGCTCAAATTTAACCAGGAGACTCCAAATTTCGTTTTCTCACATAAACTTGATCGTAAATCACTCTAATCCACGATAGGTTACAGTACCTGCAATTTGGGGAGGTTAGGTTAGGTTACGTTGGTTAGGTTAGGTTAGGTTAGGTTAGGTTAGGTTAGGCTCAAATTTAACCAGGAGACTCCAAATTTCGTTTTCTCACATAAACTTGATCGTAAATCACTCTAATCCACGATAGGTTACAGTACCTGCAATTTGGGGAGGTTAGGTTAGGTTACGTTGGTTAGGTTAGGTTAGGTTAGGTTAGGTTAGGTTAGGTTAGGTTAGGTTAGGTTAGGCTCAAATTTAACCAGGAGACTCCAAATTTCGTTTTCTCACATAAACTTGATCGTAAATCACTCTAATCCACGATAGGTTACAGTACCTGCAATTTGGGGAGGTTAGGTTAGGTTACGTTGGTTAGGTTAGGTTAGGTTAGGTTAGGTTAGGTTAGGCTCAAATTTAACCAGGAGACTCCAAATTTCGTTTTCTCACATAAACTTGATCGTAAATCACTCTAATCCACGATAGGTTACAGTACCTCCAATTTGGGGAGGTTAGGTTAGGTTACGTTGGTTAGGTTAGGTTAGGTTAGGTTAGGTTAGGTTAGGTTAGGTTAGGTTAGGCTCAAATTTAACCAGGAGACTCCAAATTTCGTTTTCTCACATAAACTTGATCGTAAATCACTCTAATCCACGATAGGTTACAGTACCTGCAATTTGGGGAGGTTAGGTTAGGTTACGTTGGTTAGGTTAGGTTAGGTTAGGTTAGGTTAGGTTAGGCTCAAATTTAACCAGGAGACTCCAAATTTCGTTTTCTCACATAAACTTGATCGTAAATCACTCTAATCCACGATAGGTTACAGTACCTGCAATTTGGGGAGGTTAGGTTAGGTTACGTTGGTTAGGTTAGGTTAGGTTAGGTTAGGTTAGGTTAGGCTCAAATTTAACCAGGAGACTCCAAATTTCGTTTTCTCACATAAACTTGATCGTAAATCACTCTAATCCACGATAGGTTACAGTACCTGCAATTTGGGGAGGTTAGGTTAGGTTACGTTGGTTAGGTTAGGTTAGGTTAGGTTAGGTTAGGTTAGGCTCAAATTTAACCAGGAGACTCCAAATTTCGTTTTCTCACATAAACTTGATCGTAAATCACTCTAATCCACGATAGGTTACAGTACCTGCAATTTGGGGAGGTTAGGTTAGGTTACGTTGGTTAGGTTAGGTTAGGTTAGGTTAGGTTAGGTTAGGTTAGGTTAGGCTCAAATTTAACCAGGAGACTCCAAATTTCGTTTTCTCACATAAACTTGATCGTAAATCACTCTAATCCACGATAGGTTACAGTACCTGCAATTTGGGGAGGTTAGGTTAGGTTACGTTGGTTAGGTTAGGTTAGGTTAGGTTAGGTTAGGTTAGGTTAGGTTAGGCTCAAATTTAACCAGGAGACTCCAAATTTCGTTTTCTCACATAAACTTGATCGTAAATCACTCTAATCCACGATAGGTTACAGTACCTGCAATTTGGGGAGGTTAGGTTAGGTTACGTTGGTTAGGTTAGGTTAGGTTAGGTTAGGTTAGGTTAGGCTCAAATTTAACCAGGAGACTCCAAATTTCGTTTTCTCACATAAACTTGATCGTAAATCACTCTAATCCACGATAGGTTACAGTACCTGCAATTTGGGGAGGTTAGGTTAGGTTACGTTGGTTAGGTTAGGTTAGGTTAGGTTAGGTTAGGTTAGGTTAGGTTAGGTTAGGCTCAAATTTAACCAGGATACTCCAAATTTCGTTTTCTCACATAAACTTGATCGTAAATCACTCTAATCCACGATAGGTTACAGTACCTGCAATTTGGGGAGGTTAGGTTAGGTTACGTTGGTTAGGTTAGGTTAGGTTAGGTTAGGTTAGGTTAGGTTAGGTTAGGCTCAAATTTAACCAGGAGACTCCAAATTTCGTTTTCTCACATAAACTTGATCGTAAATCACTCTAATCCACGATAGGTTACAGTACCTGCAATTTGGGGAGGTTAGGTTAGGTTACGTTGGTTAGGTTAGGTTAGGTTAGGTTAGGTTAGGTTAGGTTAGGTTAGGCTCAAATTTAACCAGGAGACTCCAAATTTCGTTTTCTCACATAAACTTGATCGTAAATCACTCTAATCCACGATAGGTTACAGTACCTGCAATTTGGGGAGGTTAGGTTAGGTTACGTTGGTTAGGTTAGGTTAGGTTAGGTTAGGTTAGGTTAGGCTCAAATTTAACCAGGAGACTCCAAATTTCGTTTTCTCACATAAACTTGATCGTAAATCACTCTAATCCACGATAGGTTACAGTACCTGCAATTTGGGGAGGTTAGGTTAGGTTACGTTGGTTAGGTTAGGTTAGGTTAGGTTAGGTTAGGTTAGGCTCAAATTTAACCAGGAGACTCCAAATTTCGTTTTCTCACATAAACTTGATCGTAAATCACTCTAATCCACGATAGGTTACAGTACCTGCAATTTGGGGAGGTTAGGTTAGGTTACGTTGGTTAGGTTAGGTTAGGTTAGGTTAGGTTAGGTTAGGTTAGGTTAGGCTCAAATTTAACCAGGAGACTCCAAATTTCGTTTTCTCACATAAACTTGATCGTAAATCACTCTAATCCACGATAGGTTACAGTACCTGCAATTTGGGGAGGTTAGGTTAGGTTACGTTGGTTAGGTTAGGTTAGGTTAGGTTAGGTTAGGTTAGGCTCAAATTTAACCAGGAGACTCCAAATTTCGTTTTCTCACATAAACTTGATCGTAAATCACTCTAATCCACGATAGGTTACAGTACCTGCAATTTGGGGAGGTTAGGTTAGGTTACGTTGGTTAGGTTAGGTTAGGTTAGGTTAGGTTAGGTTAGGTTAGGTTAGGCTCAAATTTAACCAGGAGACTCCAAATTTCGTTTTCTCACATAAACTTGATCGTAAATCACTCTAATCCACGATAGGTTACAGTACCTGCAATTTGGGGAGGTTAGGTTAGGTTACGTTGGTTAGGTTAGGTTAGGTTAGGTTAGGTTAGGTTAGGTTAGGTTAGGTTAGGCTCAAATTTAACCAGGAGACTCCAAATTTCGTTTTCTCACATAAACTTGATCGTAAATCACTCTAATCCACCTTTGGTTACAGTACCTGCAATTTGGGGAGGTTAGGTTAGGTTACGTTGGTTAGGTTAGGTTAGGTTAGGTTAGGTTAGGTTAGGCTCAAATTTAACCAGGAGACTCCAAATTTCGTTTTCTCACATAAACTTGATCGTAAATCACTCTAATCCACGATAGGTTACAGTACCTGCAATTTGGGGAGGTTAGGTTAGGTTACGTTGGTTAGGTTAGGTTAGGTTAGGTTAGGTTAGGTTAGGCTCAAATTTAACCAGGAGACTCCAAATTTCGTTTTCTCACATAAACTTGATCGTAAATCACTCTAATCCACGATAGGTTACAGTACCTGCAATTTGGGGAGGTTAGGTTAGGTTACGTTGGTTAGGTTAGGTTAGGTTAGGTTAGGTTAGGTTAGGCTCAAATTTAACCAGGAGACTCCAAATTTCGTTTTCTCACATAAACTTGATCGTAAATCACTCTAATCCACGATAGGTTACAGTACCTGCAATTTGGGGAGGTTAGGTTAGGTTACGTTGGTTAGGTTAGGTTAGGTTAGGTTAGGTTAGGTTAGGCTCAAATTTAACCAGGAGACTCCAAATTTCGTTTTCTCACATAAACTTGATCGTAAATCACTCTAATCCACGATAGGTTACAGTACCTGCAATTTGGGGAGGTTAGGTTAGGTTACGTTGGTTAGGTTAGGTTAGGTTAGGTTAGGTTAGGTTAGGTTAGGTTAGGCTCAAATTTAACCAGGAGACTCCAAATTTCCTTTTCTCACATAAACTTGATCGTAAATCACTCTAATCCACGATAGGTTACAGTACCTGCAATTTGGGGAGGTTAGGTTAGGTTACGTTGGTTAGGTTAGGTTAGGTTAGGTTAGGTTAGGTTAGGTTAGGTTAGGCTCAAATTTAACCAGGAGACTCCAAATTTCGTTTTCTCACATAAACTTGATCGTAAATCACTCTAATCCACGATAGGTTACAGTACCTGCAATTTGGGGAGGTTAGGTTAGGTTACGTTGGTTAGGTTAGGTTAGGTTAGGTTAGGTTAGGTTAGGCTCAAATTTAACCAGGAGACTCCAAATTTCGTTTTCTCACATAAACTTGATCGTAAATCACTCTAATCCACGATAGGTTACAGTACCTGCAATTTGGGGAGGTTAGGTTAGGTTACGTTGGTTAGGTTAGGTTAGGTTAGGTTAGGTTAGGTTAGGTTAGGTTAGGCTCAAATTTAACCAGGAGACTCCAAATTTCGTTTTCTCACATAAACTTGATCGTAAATCACTCTAATCCACGATAGGTTACAGTACCTGCAATTTGGGGAGGTTAGGTTAGGTTACGTTGGTTAGGTTAGGTTAGGTTAGGTTAGGTTAGGTTAGGCTCAAATTTAACCAGGAGACTCCAAATTGCGTTTTCTCACATAAACTTGATCGTAAATCACTCTAATCCACGATAGGTTACAGTACCTGCAATTTGGGGAGGTTAGGTTAGGTTACGTTGGTTAGGTTAGGTTAGGTTAGGTTAGGTTAGGTTAGGCTCAAATTTAACCAGGAGACTCCAAATTTCGTTTTCTCACATAAACTTGATCGTAAATCACTCTAATCCACGATAGGTTACAGTACCTGCAATTTGGGGAGGTTAGGTTAGGTTACGTTGGTTAGGTTAGGTTAGGTTAGGTTAGGTTAGGTTAGGCTCAAATTTAACCAGGAGACTCCAAATTTCGTTTTCTCACATAAACTTGATCGTAAATCACTCTAATCCACGATAGGTTACAGTACCTGCAATTTGGGGAGGTTAGGTTAGGTTACGTTGGTTAGGGTAGGTTAGGTTAGGTTAGGTTAGGTTAGGTTAGGTTAGGTTAGGCTCAAATTTAACCAGGAGACTCCAAATTTCGTTTTCTCACATAAACTTGATCGTAAATCACTCTAATCCACGATAGGTTACAGTACCTGCAATTTGGGGAGGTTAGGTTAGGTTACGTTGGTTAGGTTAGGTTAGGTTAGGTTAGGTTAGGTTAGGTTAGGTTAGGCTCAAATTTAACCAGGAGACTCCAAATTTCGTTTTCTCACATAAACTTGATCGTAAATCACTCTAATCCACGATAGGTTACAGTACCTGCAATTTGGGGAGGTTAGGTTAGGTTACGTTGGTTAGGTTAGGTTAGGTTAGGTTAGGTTAGGTTAGGCTCAAATTTAACCAGGAGACTCCAAATTTCGTTTTCTCACATAAACTTGA
>NC_091592.1:506587-508199 GCF_042767895.1 Penaeus vannamei | reverse complement strand
ATATATATATATATATATATATATATATATATATATATATATATATATATATATATATATATATATATATATATATATATATATATATATATATATATATATATATATATATATATATATATATATATATATATATATATATATATATATATATATATATATATATATATATATATATATATATATATATATATATATATATATATATATATATATATATATATATATATATATATATATATATATATATATATATATATATATATATATATATATATATATATATATATATATATATATATATATATATATATATATATATATATATATATATATATATATATATATATATATATATATATATATATATATATATATATATATATATATATATATATATATATATATATATATATATATATATATATATATATATATATATATATATATATATATATATATATATATATATATATATATATATATATATATATATATATATATATATATATATATATATATATATATATATATATATATATATATATATATATATATATATATATATATATATATATATATATATATATATATATATATATATATATATATATATATATATATATATATATATATATATATATATATATATATATATATATATATATATATATATATATATATATATATATATATATATATATATATATATATATATATATATATATATATATATATATATATATATATATATATATATATATATATATATATATATATATATATATATATATATATATATATATATATATATATATATATATATATATATATATATATATATATATATATATATATATATATATATATATATATATATATATATATATATATATATATATATATATATATATATATATATATATATATATATATATATATATATATATATATATATATATATATATATATATATATATATATATATATATATATATATATATATATATATATATATATATATATATATATATATATATATATATATATATATATATATATATATATATATATATATATATATATATATATATATATATATATATATATATATATATATATATATATATATATATATATATATATATATATATATATATATATATATATATATATATATATATATATATATATATATATATATATATATATATATATATATATATATATATATATATATATATATATATATATATATATATATATATATATATATATATATATATATATATATATATATATATATATATATATATATATATATATATATATATATATATATATATATATATATATATATATATATATATATATATATATATATATATATATATATATATATATATATATATATATATATATATATATATATATATATATATATATATATATATATATATATATATATATATATATATATATATATATATATATATATATATATATATATATATATATATATATATATATATATATATATATATATATATATATATATATATATATATATATATATATATATATATATATATATATATATATATATATATAT
>NC_091592.1:399311-454275 GCF_042767895.1 Penaeus vannamei | reverse complement strand
AGTTCGGAGTTAGGTTAGGTTAGGTTGGTTAGGTTGGTTAGGTTAGGTTAGGTTAGGTATTTACCAGATAAACTCAATACTCTACCTCAATCAGATCAAATCTTCTAATATGATTATACCTAATCCGAGGTTAAGTAGATTGGGAGGTTAGGTTAGGTTAGTTGGTTGTTAGGTTAGTTAGGTAGTTGGGCTCAAATTCTTCTACTAATTGTGTAAATACTTATCAGTAGGTTAAGTTGTTTGGGGAGGTTAGGTTAGGTTATTGGTAGTTGGTTTTAGTTAGTTGGTTAGTCAATTTAACCAGGAGACTCCAAATTTGTTTATAACTTGTAAATATTAATCAGTAGGTTAAGTACCTCAATTTGGGAGGAGGTTAGTTCGTTTTGTTAGTTGGTTAGTTGTTAATCAAATTTACAGAACTCAAATTTGTTTATAACTTGATGTTACTTAATCAGTAGGTTAAGTACCTCAATTTGGGAGGTTAGTTGTACTTGGTTAGTTAGTAGTTGGTAGGTAGTAATTACCGGGTAATTTGTTTTTATAAATTAGTAAATTTAACCAGAAGACTCCAATTGGGAGTTAGTAGTTGTGGTTAGGTAGTTAGTTAAGGTTAGGTTAGGTAATTTGGAGTCAAATTTGTTTTTATAAATTGTTAAATACTTAATCAAAAGACTCAATTTTTTTAGTTACTTGGTTAGTTGGTTAGGTTAGGTAGTTAGTTGGTAGGTAATTTAGGACTTTTGTTTTTATAATTAGTAAATATTAACAATTTACAGACCTCAATTGGAGTTAGGTTAGGTTACGTTGGTTAGGTTAGGTTAGGTTAGGTTAGGTTAGGTTAGGCTCAAATTTAACCAGGAGACTCCAAATTTCGTTTTCTCACATAAACTTGATCGTAAATCACTCTAATCCACGATAGGTTACAGTACCTGCAATTTGGGGAGGTTAGGTTAGGTTACGTTGGTTAGGTTAGGTTAGGTTAGGTTAGGTTAGGTTAGGCTCAAATTTAACCAGGAGACTCCAAATTTCGTTTTCTCACATAAACTTGATCGTAAATCACTCTAATCCACGATAGGTTACAGTACCTGCAATTTGGGGAGGTTAGGTTAGGTTACGTTGGTTAGGTTAGGTTAGGTTAGGTTAGGTTAGGTTAGGCTCAAATTTAACCAGGAGACTCCAAATTTCGTTTTCTCACATAAACTTGATCGTAAATCACTCTAATCCACGATAGGTTACAGTACCTGCAATTTGGGGAGGTTAGGTTAGGTTATGTTGGTTAGGTTCGGTTCGGTTAGGTTATGTTAGGTTAGGTTAGGTTAGGCTCAAATTTAACCAGGAGACTCCAAATTTCGTTTTCTCACATAAACTTGATCGTAAATCACTCTAATCCACGATAGGTTACAGTACCTGCAATTTGGGGAGGTTAGGTTAGGTTACGTTGGTTAGGTTAGGTTAGGTTAGGTTAGGTTAGGTTAGGCTCAAATTTAACCAGGAGACTCCAAATTTCGTTTTCTCACATAAACTTGATCGTAAATCACTCTAATCCACGATAGGTTACAGTACCTGCAATTTGGGGAGGTTAGGTTAGGTTACGTTGGTTAGGTTAGGTTAGGTTAGGTTAGGTTAGGTTAGGCTCAAATTTAACCAGGAGACTCCAAATTTCGTTTTCTCACATAAACTTGATCGTAAATCACTCTAATCCACGATAGGTTAGAGTACCTGCAATTTGGGGAGGTTAGGTTAGGTTACGTTGGTTAGGTTAGGTTAGGTTAGGTTAGGTTAGGTTAGGCTCAAATTTAACCAGGAGACTCCAAATTTCGTTTTCTCACATAAACTTGATCGTAAATCACTCTAATCCACGATAGGTTACAGTACCTGCAATTTGGGGAGGTTAGGTTAGGTTACGTTGGTTAGGTTAGGTTAGGTTAGGTTAGGTTAGGTTAGGCTCAAATTTAACCAGGAGACTCCAAATTTCGTTTTCTCACATAAACTTGATCGTAAATCACTCTAATCCACGATAGGTTACAGTACCTGCAATTTGGGGAGGTTAGGTTAGGTTACGTTGGTTAGGTTCGGTTCGGTTAGGTTAGGTTAGGTTAGGTTAGGTTAGGCTCAAATTTAACCAGGAGACTCCAAATTTCGTTTTCTCACATAAACTTGATCGTAAATCACTCTAATCCACGATAGGTTACAGTACCTGCAATTTGGGGAGGTTAGGTTAGGTTACGTTGGTTAGGTTAGGTTAGGTTAGGTTAGGTTAGGTTAGGCTCAAATTTAACCAGGAGACTCCAAATTTCGTTTTCTCACATAAACTTGATCGTAAATCACTCTAATCCACGATAGGTTACAGTACCTGCAATTTGGGGAGGTTAGGTTAGGTTACGTTGGTTAGGTTAGGTTAGGTTAGGTTAGGTTAGGTTAGGCTCAAATTTAACCAGGAGACTCCAAATTTCGTTTTCTCACATAAACTTGATCGTAAATCACTCTAATCCACGATAGGTTACAGTACCTGCAATTTGGGGAGGTTAGGTTAGGTTACGTTGGTTAGGTTAGGTTAGGTTAGGTTAGGTTAGGTTAGGCTCAAATTTAACCAGGAGACTCCAAATTTCGTTTTCTCACATAAACTTGATCGTAAATCACTCTAATCCACGATAGGTTACAGTACCTGCAATTTGGGGAGGTTAGGTTAGGTTACGTTGGTTAGGTTAGGTTAGGTTAGGTTAGGTTAGGTTAGGCTCAAATTTAACCAGGAGACTCCAAATTTCGTTTTCTCACATAAACTTGATCGTAAATCACTCTAATCCACGATAGGTTACAGTACCTGCAATTTGGGGAGGTTAGGTTAGGTTACGTTGGTTAGGTTAGGTTAGGTTAGGTTAGGTTAGGTTAGGCTCAAATTTAACCAGGAGACTCCAAATTTCGTTTTCTCACATAAACTTGATCGTAAATCACTCTAATCCACGATAGGTTACAGTACCTGCAATTTGGGGAGGTTAGGTTAGGTTACGTTAGTTAGGTTAGGTTAGGTTAGGTTAGGTTAGGTTAGGCTCAAATTTAACCAGGAGACTCCAAATTTCGTTTTCTCACATAAACTTGATCGTAAATCACTCTAATCCACGATAGGTTACAGTACCTGCAATTTGGGGAGGTTAGGTTAGGTTACGTTGGTTAGGTTAGGTTAGGTTAGGTTAGGTTAGGTTAGGCTCAAATTTAACCAGGAGACTCCAAATTTCGTTTTCTCACATAAACTTGATCGTAAATCACTCTAATCCACGATAGGTTACAGTACCTGCAATTTGGGGAGGTTAGGTTAGGTTAGGTTAGGTTAGGTTAGGTTAGGTTAGGCTCAAATTTAACCAGGAGACTCCAAATTTCGTTTTCTCACATAAACTTGATCGTAAATCACTCTAATCCACGATAGGTTACAGTACCTGCAATTTGGGGAGGTTAGGTTAGGTTACGTTGGTTAGGTTAGGTTAGGTTAGGTTAGGTTAGGTTAGGCTCAAATTTAACCAGGAGACTCCAAATTTCGTTTTCTCACATAAACTTGATCGTAAATCACTCTAATCCACGATAGGTTACAGTACCTGCAATTTGGGGAGGTTAGGTTAGGTTACGTTGGTTAGGTTAGGTTAGGTTAGGTTAGGTTAGGTTAGGCTCAAATTTAACCAGGAGACTCCAAATTTCGTTTTCTCACATAAACTTGATCGTAAATCACTCTAATCCACGATAGGTTACAGTACCTGCAATTTGGGGAGGTTAGGTTAGGTTACGTTGGTTAGGTTAGGTTAGGTTAGGTTAGGTTAGGTTAGGCTCAAATTTAACCAGGAGACTCCAAATTTCGTTTTCTCACATAAACTTGATCGTAAATCACTCTAATCCACGATAGGTTACAGTACCTGCAATTTGGGGAGGTTAGGTTAGGTTACGTTGGTTAGGTTAGGTTAGGTTAGGTTAGGTTAGGCTCAAATTTAACCAGGAGACTCCAAATTTCGTTTTCTCACATAAACTTGATCGTAAATCACTCTAATCCACGATAGGTTACAGTACCTGCAATTTGGGGAGGTTAGGTTAGGTTACGTTGGTTAGGTTAGGTTAGGTTAGGTTAGGTTAGGTTAGGCTCAAATTTAACCAGGAGACTCCAAATTTCGTTTTCTCACATAAACTTGATCGTAAATCACTCTAATCCACGATAGGTTACAGTACCTGCAATTTGGGGAGGTTAGGTTAGGTTACGTTGGTTAGGTTAAGTTAGGTTAGGTTAGGTTAGGTTAGGCTCAAATTTAACCAGGAGACTCCAAATTTCGTTTTCTCACATAAACTTGATCGTAAATCACTCTAATCCACGATAGGTTACAGTACCTGCAATTTGGGGAGGTTAGGTTAGGTTACGTTGGTTAGGTTAGGTTAGGTTAGGTTAGGTTAGGTTAGGTTAGGCTCAAATTTAACCAGGAGACTCCAAATTTCGTTTTCTCACATAAACTTGATCGTAAATCACTCTAATCCACGATAGGTTACAGTACCTGCAATTTGGGGAGGTTAGGTTAGGTTACGTTAGTTAGGTTAGGTTAGGTTAGGTTAGGTTAGGTTAGGCTCAAATTTAACCAGGAGACTCCAAATTTCGTTTTCTCACATAAACTTGATCGTAAATCACTCTAATCCACGATAGGTTACAGTACCTGCAATTTGGGGAGGTTAGGTTAGGTTACGTTGGTTAGGTTAGGTTAGGTTAGGTTAGGTTAGGTTAGGCTCAAATTTAACCAGGAGACTCCAAATTTCGTTTTCTCACATAAACTTGATCGTAAATCACTCTAATCCACGATAGGTTACAGTACCTGCAATTTGGGGAGGTTAGGTTAGGTTACGTTGGTTAGGTTAGGTTAGGTTAGGTTAGGTTAGGTTAGGCTCAAATTTAACCAGGAGACTCCAAATTTCGATTTCTCACATAAACTTGATCGTAAATCACTCTAATCCACGATAGGTTACAGTACCTGCAATTTGGGGAGGTTAGGTTAGGTTACGTTGGTTAGGTTAGGTTAGGTTAGGTTAGGTTAGGTTAGGCTCAAATTTAACCAGGAGACTCCAAATTTCGTTTTCTCACATAAACTTGATCGTAAATCACTCTAATCCACGATAGGTTACAGTACCTGCAATTTGGGGAGGTTAGGTTAGGTTACGTTGGTTAGGTTCAGTTCGGTTAGGTTAGGTTAGGTTAGGTTAGGTTAGGCTCAAATTTAACCAGGAGACTCCAAATTTCGTTTTCTCACATAAACTTGATCGTAAATCACTCTAATCCACGATAGGTTACAGTACCTGCAATTTGGGGAGGTTAGGTTAGGTTACGTTGGTTAGGTTAGGTTAGGTTAGGTTAGGTTAGGTTAGGCTCAAATTTAACCAGGAGACTCCAAATTTCGTTTTCTCACATAAACTTGATCGTAAATCACTCTAATCCACGATAGGTTACAGTACCTGCAATTTGGGGAGGTTAGGTTAGGTTACGTTGGTTAGGTTAGGTTAGGTTAGGTTAGGCTCAAATTTAACCAGGAGACTCCAAATTTCGTTTTCTCACATAAACTTGATCGTAAATCACTCTAATCCACGATAGGTTACAGTACCTGCAATTTGGGGAGGTTAGGTTAGGTTACGTTGGTTAGGTTAGGTTAGGTTAGGTTAGGTTAGGTTAGGCTCAAATTTAACCAGGAGACTCCAAATTTCGTTTTCTCACATAAACTTGATCGTAAATCACTCTAATCCACGATAGGTTACAGTACCTGCAATTTGGGGAGGTTAGGTTAGGTTACGTTGGTTAGGTTAGGTTAGGTTAGGTTAGGCTCAAATTTAACCAGGAGACTCCAAATTTCGTTTTCTCACATAAACTTGATCGTAAATCACTCTAATCCACGATAGGTTACAGTACCTGCAATTTGGGGAGGTTAGGTTAGGTTACGTTGGTTAGGTTAGGTAAGGTTAGGTTAGGTTAGGTTAGGTTAGGTTAGGTTAGGCTCAAATTTAACCAGGAGACTCCAAATTTCGTTTTCTCACATAAACTTGATCGTAAATCACTCTAATCCACGATAGGTTACAGTACCTGCAATTTGGGGAGGTTAGGTTAGGTTACGTTGGTTAGGTTAGGTTAGGTTAGGTTAGGTTAGGTTAGGCTCAAATTTAACCAGGAGACTCCAAATTTCGTTTTCTCACATAAACTTGATCGTAAATCACTCTAATCCACGATAGGTTACAGTACCTGCAATTTGGGGAGGTTAGGTTAGGTTACGTTGGTTAGGTTAGGTTAGGTTAGGTTAGGCTCAAATTTAACCAGGAGACTCCAAATTTCGTTTTCTCACATAAACTTGATCGTAAATCACTCTAATCCACGATAGGTTACAGTACCTGCAATTTGGGGAGGTTAGGTTAGGTTACGTTGATTAGGTTAGGTTAGGTTAGGTTAGGTTAGGTTAGGCTCAAATTTAACCAGGAGACTCCAAATTTCGTTTTCTCACATAAACTTGATCGTAAATCACTCTAATCCACGATAGGTTACAGTACCTGCAATTTGGGGAGGTTAGGTTAGGTTACGTTGGTTAGGTTCAGTTCGGTTAGGTTAGGTTAGGTTAGGTTAGGTTAGGCTCAAATTTAACCAGGAGACTCCAAATGTTTTCTCACATAAACTTGATCGTAAATCACTCTAATCCACGATAGGTTACAGTACCTGCAATTTGGGGAGGTTAGGTTAGGTTACGTTGGTTAGGTTAGGTTAGGTTAGGTTAGGTTAGGTTAGGCTCAAATTTAACCAGGAGACTCCAAATTTCGTTTTCTCACATAAACTTGATCGTAAATCACTCTAATCCACGATAGGTTACAGTACCTGCAATTTGGGGGAGGTTAGGTTAGGTTACGTTGGTTAGGTTCGGTTCGGTTAGGTTATGTTAGGTTAGGTTAGGTTAGGCTCAAATTTAACCAGGAGACTCCAAATTTCGTTTTCTCACATAAACTTGATCGTAAATCACTCTAATCCACGATAGGTTACAGTACCTGCAATTTGGGGGAGGTTAGGTTAGGTTACGTTGGTTAGGTTCGGTTCGGTTAGGTTAGGTTAGGTTAGGTTAGGTTAGGCTCAAATTTAACCAGGAGACTCCAAATTTCGTTTTCTCACATAAACTTGATCGTAAATCACTCTAATCCACGATAGGTTACAGTACCTGCAATTTGGGGAGGTTAGGTTAGGTTACGTTGGTTAAGTTAGGTTAGGTTAGGTTAGGTTAGGTTAGGCTCAAATTTAACCAGGAGACTCCAAATTTCGTTTTCTCACATAAACTTGATCGTAAATCACTCTAATCCACGATAGGTTACAGTACCTGCAATTTGGGGAGGTTAGGTTAGGTTACGTTGGTTAGGTTCGGTTAGGTTAGGTTAGGTTAGGCTCAAATTTAACCAGGAGACTCCAAATTTCGTTTTCTCACATAAACTTGATCGTAAATCACTCTAATCCACGATAGGTTACAGTACCTGCAATTTGGGGAGGTTAGGTTAGGTTACGTTGGTTAGGTTAGGTTAGGTTAGGCTCAAATTTAACCAGGAGACTCCAAATTTCGTTTTCTCACATAAACTTGATCGTAAATCACTCTAATCCACGATAGGTTACAGTACCTGCAATTTGGGGAGGTTAGGTTAGGTTACGTTGGTTAGGTTCGGCTCGGTTAGGTTAGGTTAGGTTAGGTTAGGTTAGGCTCAAATTTAACCAGGAGACTCCAAATTTCGTTTTCTCACATAAACTTGATCGTAAATCACTCTAATCCACGATAGGTTACAGTACCTGCAATTTGGGGAGGTTAGGTTAGGTTACGTTGGTTAGGTTAGGTTAGGTTAGGTTAGGTTAGGTTAGGCTCAAATTTAACCAGGAGACTCCAAATTTCGTTTTCTCACATAAACTTGATCGTAAATCACTCTAATCCACGATAGGTTACAGTACCTGCAATTTGGGGAGGTTAGGTTAGGTTACGTTGGTTAGGTTCGGTTTGGTTAGGTTAGGTTAGGTTAGGTTAGGTTAGGCTCAAATTTAACCAGGAGACTCCAAATTTCGTTTTCTCACATAAACTTGATCGTAAATCACTCTAATCCACGATAGGTTACAGTACCTGCAATTTGGGGAGGTTAGGTTAGGTTACGTTGGTTAGGTTAGGTTAGGTTAGGTTAGGTTAGGTTAGGCTCAAATTTAACCAGGAGACTCCAAATTTCGTTTTCTCACATAAACTTGATCGTAAATCACTCTAATCCACGATAGGTTACAGTACCTGCAATTTGGGGAGGTTAGGTTAGGTTACGTTGGTTAGGTTAGGTTAGGTTAGGTTAGGTTAGGTTAGGCTCAAATTTAACCAGGAGACTCCAAATTTCGTTTTCTCACATAAACTTGATCGTAAATCACTCTAATCCACGATAGGTTACAGTACCTGCAATTTGGGGAGGTTAGGTTAGGTTACGTTGGTTAGGTTAGGTTAGGTTAGGTTAGGTTAGGTTAGGCTCAAATTTAACCAGGAGACTCCAAATTTCGTTTTCTCACATAAACTTGATCGTAAATCACTCTAATCCACGATAGGTTACAGTACCTGCAATTTGGGGAGGTTAGGTTAGGTTACGTTGGTTAGGTTAGGTTAGGTTAGGTTAGGTTAGGTTAGGCTCAAATTTAACCAGGAGACTCCAAATTTCGTTTTCTCACATAAACTTGATCGTAAATCACTCTAATCCACGATAGGTTACAGTACCTGCAATTTGGGGAGGTTAGGTTAGGTTACGTTGGTTAGGTTAGGTTAGGTTAGGTTAGGTTAGGTTAGGCTCAAATTTAACCAGGAGACTCCAAATTTCGTTTTCTCACATAAACTTGATCGTAAATCACTCTAATCCACGATAGGTTACAGTACCTGCAATTTGGGGAGGTTAGGTTAGGTTACGTTAGTTAGGTTAGGTTAGGTTAGGTTAGGTTAGGTTAGGCTCAAATTTAACCAGGAGACTCCAAATTTCGTTTTCTCACATAAACTTGATCGTAAATCACTCTAATCCACGATAGGTTACAGTACCTGCAATTTGGGGAGGTTAGGTTAGGTTACGTTGGTTAGGTTAGGTTAGGTTAGGTTAGGTTAGGTTAGGCTCAAATTTAACCAGGAGACTCCAAATTTCGTTTTCTCACATAAACTTGATCGTAAATCACTCTAATCCACGATAGGTTACAGTACCTGCAATTTGGGGAGGTTAGGTTAGGTTACGTTGGTTAGGTTCGGTTAGGTTAGGTTAGGTTAGGCTCAAATTTAACCAGGAGACTCCAAATTTCGTTTTCTCACATAAACTTGATCGTAAATCACTCTAATCCACGATAGGTTACAGTACCTGCAATTTGGGGAGGTTAGGTTAGGTTACGTTGGTTAGGTTAGGTTAGGCTCAAATTTAACCAGGAGACTCCAAATTTCGTTTTCTCACATAAACTTGATCGTAAATCACTCTAATCCACGATAGGTTACAGTACCTGCAATTTGGGGAGGTTAGGTTAGGTTACGTTGGTTAGGTTCGGTTCGGTTAGGTTAGGTTAGGTTAGGTTAGGTTAGGCTCAAATTTAACCAGGAGACTCCAAATTTCGTTTTCTCACATAAACTTGATCGTAAATCACTCTAATCCACGATAGGTTACAGTACCTGCAATTTGGGGAGGTTAGGTTAGGTTACGTTGGTTAGGTTAGGTTAGGTTAGGTTAGGTTAGGTTAGGCTCAAATTTAACCAGGAGACTCCAAATTTCGTTTTCTCACATAAACTTGATCGTAAATCACTCTAATCCACGATAGGTTACAGTACCTGCAATTTGGGGAGGTTAGGTTAGGTTACGTTGGTTAGGTTCGGTTTAGTTAGGTTAGGTTAGGTTAGGTTAGGTTAGGCTCAAATTTAACCAGGAGACTCCAAATTTCGTTTTCTCACATAAACTTGATCGTAAATCACTCTAGTCCACGATAGGTTACAGTACCTGCAATTTGGGGAGGTTAGGTTAGGTTACGTTGGTTAGGTTAGGTTAGGTTAGGTTAGGTTAGGTTAGGTTAGGCTCAAATTTAACCAGGAGACTCCAAATTTCGTTTTCTCACATAAACTTGATCGTAAATCACTCTAATCCACGATAGGTTACAGTACCTGCAATTTGGGGAGGTTAGGTTAGGTTACGTTGGTTAGGTTAGGTTAGGTTAGGTTAGGTTAGGTTAGGCTCAAATTTAACCAGGAGACTCCAAATTTCGTTTTCTCACATAAACTTGATCGTAAATCACTCTAATCCACGATAGGTTACAGTACCTGCAATTTGGGGAGGTTAGGTTAGGTTACGTTGGTTAGGTTAGGTTAGGTTAGGTTAGGTTAGGTTAGGCTCAAATTTAACCAGGAGACTCCAAATTTCGTTTTCTCACATAAACTTGATCGTAAATCACTCTAATCCACGATAGGTTACAGTACCTGCAATTTGGGGAGGTTAGGTTAGGTTACGTTGGTTAGGTTAGGTTAGGTTAGGTTAGGTTAGGTTAGGCTCAAATTTAACCAGGAGACTCCAAATTTCGTTTTCTCACATAAACTTGATCGTAAATCACTCTAATCCACGATAGGTTACAGTACCTGCAATTTGGGGAGGTTAGGTTAGGTTACGTTGGTTAGGTTAGGTTAGGTTAGGTTAGGTTAGGTTAGGCTCAAATTTAACCAGGAGACTCCAAATTTCGTTTTCTCACATAAACTTGATCGTAAATCACTCTAATCCACGATAGGTTACAGTACCTGCAATTTGGGGAGGTTAGGTTAGGTTACGTTGGTTAGGTTAGGTTAGGTTAGGTTAGGTTAGGTTAGGCTCAAATTTAACCAGGAGACTCCAAATTTCGTTTTCTCACATAAACTTGATCGTAAATCACTCTAATCCACGATAGGTTACAGTACCTGCAATTTGGGGGAGGTTAGGTTAGGTTATGTTGGTTAGGTTCGGTTCGGTTAGGTTATGTTAGGTTAGGTTAGGTTAGGCTCAAATTTAACCAGGAGACTCCAAATTTCGTTTTCTCACATAAACTTGATCGTAAATCACTCTAATCCACGATAGGTTACAGTACCTGCAATTTGGGGAGGTTAGGTTAGGTTACGTTGGTTAGGTTCGGTTCGGTTAGGTTAGGTTAGGTTAGGTTAGGTTAGGCTCAAATTTAACCAGGAGACTCCAAATTTCGTTTTCTCACATAAACTTGATCGTAAATCACTCTAATACACGATAGGTTACAGTACCTGCAATTTGGGGAGGTTAGATTAGGTTACGTTGGTTAGGTTAGGTTAGGTTAGGTTAGGTTAGGTTAGGCTCAAATTTAACCAGGAGACTCCAAATTTCGTTTTCTCACATAAACTTGATCGTAAATCACTCTAATCCACGATAGGTTACAGTACCTGCAATTTGGGGGAGGTTAGGTTAGGTTACGTTGGTTAGGTTCGGTTCGGTTAGGTTAGGTTAGGTTAGGCTCAAATTTAACCAGGAGACTCCAAATTTCGTTTTCTCACATAAACTTGATCGTAAATCACTCTAATCCACGATAGGTTACAGTACCTGCAATTTGGGGAGGTTAGGTTAGGTTATGTTGGTTAGGTTCGGTTCGGTTAGGTTAGGTTAGGTTAGGTTAGGTTATGCTCAAATTTAACCAGGAGACTCCAAATTTCGTTTTCTCACATAAACTTAATCGTAAATCACTCTAATCCACGATAGGTTACAGTACCTGCAATTTGGGGAGGTTAGGTTAGGTTACGTTGGTTAGGTTAACTTAGGTTAGGTTAGGTTAGGTTAGGCTCAAATTTAACCAGGAGACTCCAAATTTCGTTTTCTCACATAAACTTGATCGTAAATCACTCTAATCCACGATAGGTTACAGTACCTGCAATTTGGGGAGGTTAGGTTAGGTTACGTTGGTTAGGTTAGGTTAGGTTAGGTTAGGTTAGGCTCAAATTTAACCAGGAGACTCCAAATTTCGTTTTCTCACATAAACTTGATCGTAAATCACTCTAATCCACGATAGGTTACAGTACCTGCAATTTGGGGAGGTTAGGTTAGGTTACGTTGGTTAGGTTAGGTTAGGCTCAAATTTAACCAGGAGACTCCAAATTTCGTTTTCTCACATAAACTTGATCGTAAATCACTCTAATCCACGATAGGTTACAGTACCTGCAATTTGGGGAGGTTAGGTTAGGTTACGTTGGTTAGGTTCGGTTCGGTTAGGTTAGGTTAGCTTAGGTTAGGTTAGGCTCAAATTTAACCAGGAGACTCCAAATTTCGTTTTCTCACATAAACTTGATCGTAAATCACTCTAATCCACGATAGGTTACAGTACCTGCAATTTGGGGAGGTTAGGTTAGGTTACGTTGGTTAGGTTAGGTTAGGTTAGGTTAGGTTAGGTTAGGCTCAAATTTAACCAGGAGACTCCAAATTTCGTTTTCTCACATAAACTTGATCGTAAATCACTCTAATCCACGATAGGTTACAGTACCTGCAATTTGGGGAGGTTAGGTTAGGTTACGTTGGTTAGGTTCGGTTTGGTTAGGTTAGGTTAGGTTAGGTTAGGTTAGGCTCAAATTTAACCAGGAGACTCCAAATTTCGTTTTCTCACATAAACTTGATCGTAAATCACTCTAATCCACGATAGGTTACAGTACCTGCAATTTGGGGAGGTTAGGTTAGGTTACGTTGGTTAGGTTAGGTTAGGTTAGGTTAGGTTAGGTTAGGCTCAAATTTAACCAGGAGACTCCAAATTTCGTTTTCTCACATAAACTTGATCGTAAATCACTCTAATCCACGATAGGTTACAGTACCTGCAATTTGGGGAGGTTAGGTTAGGTTACGTTGGTTAGGTTAGGTTAGGTTAGGTTAGGTTAGGTTAGGCTCAAATTTAACCAGGAGACTCCAAATTTCGTTTTCTCACATAAACTTGATCGTAAATCACTCTAATCCACGATAGGTTACAGTACCTGCAATTTGGGGAGGTTAGGTTAGGTTACGTTGGTTAGGTTAGGTTAGGTTAGGTTAGGTTAGGTTAGGCTCAAATTTAACCAGGAGACTCCAAATTTCGTTTTCTCACATAAACTTGATCGTAAATCACTCTAATCCACGATAGGTTACAGTACCTGCAATTTGGGGAGGTTAGGTTAGGTTACGTTGGTTAGGTTAGGTTAGGTTAGGTTAGGTTAGGTTAGGCTCAAATTTAACCAGGAGACTCCAAATTTCGTTTTCTCACATAAACTTGATCGTAAATCACTCTAATCCACGATAGGTTACAGTACCTGCAATTTGGGGAGGTTAGGTTAGGTTACGTTGGTTAGGTTAGGTTAGGTTAGGTTAGGTTAGGTTAGGCTCAAATTTAACCAGGAGACTCCAAATTTCGTTTTCTCACATAAACTTGATCGTAAATCACTCTAATCCACGATAGGTTACAGTACCTGCAATTTGGGGAGGTTAGGTTAGGTTACGTTAGTTAGGTTAGGTTAGGTTAGGTTAGGTTAGGTTAGGCTCAAATTTAACCAGGAGACTCCAAATTTCGTTTTCTCACATAAACTTGATCGTAAATCACTCTAATCCACGATAGGTTACAGTACCTGCAATTTGGGGAGGTTAGGTTAGGTTACGTTGGTTAGGTTAGGTTAGGTTAGGTTAGGTTAGGTTAGGCTCAAATTTAACCAGGAGACTCCAAATTTCGTTTTCTCACATAAACTTGATCGTAAATCACTCTAATCCACGATAGGTTACAGTACCTGCAATTTGGGGAGGTTAGGTTAGGTTACGTTGGTTAGGTTAGGTTAGGTTAGGTTAGGTTAGGTTAGGCTCAAATTTAACCAGGAGACTCCAAATTTCGTTTTCTCACATAAACTTGATCGTAAATCACTCTAATCCACGATAGGTTACAGTACCTGCAATTTGGGGAGGTTAGGTTAGGTTACGTTGGTTAGGTTAGGTTAGGTTAGGTTAGGTTAGGCTCAAATTTAACCAGGAGACTCCAAATTTCGTTTTCTCACATAAACTTGATCGTAAATCACTCTAATCCACGATAGGTTACAGTACCTGCAATTTGGGGAGGTTAGGTTAGGTTACGTTGGTTAGGTTAGGTTAGGTTAGGTTAGGTTAGGTTAGGCTCAAATTTAACCAGGAGACTCCAAATTTCGTTTTCTCACATAAACTTGATCGTAAATCACTCTAATCCACGATAGGTTACAGTACCTGCAATTTGGGGAGGTTAGGTTAGGTTACGTTGGTTAGGTTAGGTTAGGTTAGGTTAGGTTAGGTTAGGCTCAAATTTAACCAGGAGACTCCAAATTTCGTTTTCTCACATAAACTTGATCGTAAATCACTCTAATCCACGATAGGTTACAGTACCTGCAATTTGGGGAGGTTAGGTTAGGTTACGTTGGTTAGGTTAGGTTAGGTTAGGTTAGGTTAGGTTAGGCTCAAATTTAACCAGGAGACTCCAAATTTCGTTTTCTCACATAAACTTGATCGTAAATCACTCTAATCCACGATAGGTTACAGTACCTGCAATTTGGGGAGGTTAGGTTAGGTTACGTTGGTTAGGTTAGGTTAGGTTAGGTTAGGTTAGGTTAGGCTCAAATTTAACCAGGAGACTCCAAATTTCGTTTTCTCACATAAACTTGATCGTAAATCACTCTAATCCACGATAGGTTACAGTACCTGCAATTTGGGGAGGTTAGGTTAGGTTACGTTGGTTAGGTTAGGTTAGGTTAGGTTAGGTTAGGTTAGGCTCAAATTTAACCAGGAGACTCCAAATTTCGTTTTCTCACATAAACTTGATCGTAAATCACTCTAATCCACGATAGGTTACAGTACCTGCAATTTGGGGAGGTTAGGTTAGGTTACGTTGGTTAGGTTAGGTTAGGTTAGGTTAGGTTAGGTTAGGCTCAAATTTAACCAGGAGACTCCAAATTTCGTTTTCTCACATAAACTTGATCGTAAATCACTCTAATCCACGATAGGTTACAGTACCTGCAATTTGGGGAGGTTAGGTTAGGTTACGTTGGTTAGGTTAGGTTAGGTTAGGTTAGGTTAGGTTAGGCTCAAATTTAACCAGGAGACTCCAAATTTCGTTTTCTCACATAAACTTGATCGTAAATCACTCTAATCCACGATAGGTTACAGTACCTGCAATTTGGGGAGGTTAGGTTAGGTTACGTTGGTTAGGTTAGGTTAGGTTAGGTTAGGTTAGGTTAGGCTCAAATTTAACCAGGAGACTCCAAATTTCGTTTTCTCACATAAACTTGATCGTAAATCACTCTAATCCACGATAGGTTACAGTACCTGCAATTTGGGGAGGTTAGGTTAGGTTACGTTGGTTAGGTTAGGTTAGGTTAGGTTAGGTTAGGTTAGGCTCAAATTTAACCAGGAGACTCCAAATTTCGTTTTCTCACATAAACTTGATCGTAAATCACTCTAATCCACGATAGGTTACAGTACCTGCAATTTGGGGAGGTTAGGTTAGGTTACGTTGGTTAGGTTAGGTTAGGTTAGGTTAGGTTAGGTTAGGCTCAAATTTAACCAGGAGACTCCAAATTTCGTTTTCTCACATAAACTTGATCGTAAATCACTCTAATCCACGATAGGTTACAGTACCTGCAATTTGGGGAGGTTAGGTTAGGTTACGTTGGTTAGGTTAGGTTAGGTTAGGTTAGGTTAGGTTAGGCTCAAATTTAACCAGGAGACTCCAAATTTCGTTTTCTCACATAAACTTGATCGTAAATCACTCTAATCCACGATAGGTTACAGTACCTGCAATTTGGGGAGGTTAGGTTAGGTTACGTTGGTTAGGTTAGGTTAGGTTAGGTTAGGTTAGGTTAGGCTCAAATTTAACCAGGAGACTCCAAATTTCGTTTTCTCACATAAACTTGATCGTAAATCACTCTAATCCACGATAGGTTACAGTACCTGCAATTTGGGGAGGTTAGGTTAGGTTACGTTGGTTAGGTTAGGTTAGGTTAGGTTAGGTTAGGTTAGGCTCAAATTTAACCAGGAGACTCCAAATTTCGTTTTCTCACATAAACTTGATCGTAAATCACTCTAATCCACGATAGGTTACAGTACCTGCAATTTGGGGAGGTTAGGTTAGGTTACGTTGGTTAGGTTAGGTTAGGTTAGGTTAGGTTAGGTTAGGCTCAAATTTAACCAGGAGACTCCAAATTTCGTTTTCTCACATAAACTTGATCGTAAATCACTCTAATCCACGATAGGTTACAGTACCTGCAATTTGGGGAGGTTAGGTTAGGTTACGTTGGTTAGGTTAGGTTAGGTTAGGTTAGGTTAGGTTAGGCTCAAATTTAACCAGGAGACTCCAAATTTCGTTTTCTCACATAAACTTGATCGTAAATCACTCTAATCCACGATAGGTTACAGTACCTGCAATTTGGGGAGGTTAGGTTAGGTTACGTTGGTTAGGTTAGGTTAGGTTAGGTTAGGTTAGGTTAGGCTCAAATTTAACCAGGAGACTCCAAATTTCGTTTTCTCACATAAACTTGATCGTAAATCACTCTAATCCACGATAGGTTACAGTACCTGCAATTTGGGGAGGTTAGGTTAGGTTACGTTGGTTAGGTTAGGTTAGGTTAGGTTAGGTTAGGTTAGGCTCAAATTTAACCAGGAGACTCCAAATTTCGTTTTCTCACATAAACTTGATCGTAAATCACTCTAATCCACGATAGGTTACAGTACCTGCAATTTGGGGAGGTTAGGTTAGGTTACGTTGGTTAGGTTAGGTTAGGTTAGGTTAGGTTAGGTTAGGCTCAAATTTAACCAGGAGACTCCAAATTTCGTTTTCTCACATAAACTTGATCGTAAATCACTCTAATCCACGATAGGTTACAGTACCTGCAGTTTGGGGAGGTTAGGTTAGGTTACGTTGGTTAGGTTAGGTTAGGTTAGGTTAGGTTAGGTTAGGCTCAAATTTAACCAGGAGACTCCAAATTTCGTTTTCTCACATAAACCTGATCGTAAATCACTCTAATCCACGATAGGTTACAGTACCTGCAATTTGGGGAGGTTAGGTTAGGTTACGTTGGTTAGGTTAGGTTAGGTTAGGTTAGGTTAGGTTAGGCTCAAATTTAACCAGGAGACTCCAAATTTCGTTTTCTCACATAAACTTGATCGTAAATCACTCTAATCCACGATAGGTTACAGTACCTGCAATTTGGGGAGGTTAGGTTAGGTTACGTTGGTTAGGTTAGGTTAGGTTAGGTTAGGTTAGGTTAGGCTCAAATTTAACCAGGAGACTCCAAATTTCGTTTTCTCACATAAACTTGATCGTAAATCACTCTAATCCACGATAGGTTACAGTACCTGCAATTTGGTTAGGTTAGGTTAGGTTACGTTGGTTAGGTTAGGTTAGGTTAGGTTAGGTTAGGTTAGGCTCAAATTTAACCAGGAGACTCCAAATTTCGTTTTCTCACATAAACTTGATCGTAAATCACTCTAATCCACGATAGGTTACAGTACCTGCAATTTGGGGAGGTTAGGTTAGGTTACGTTGGTTAGGTTAGGTTAGGTTAGGTTAGGTTAGGTTAGGCTCAAATTTAACCAGGAGACTCCAAATTTCGTTTTCTCACATAAACTTGATCGTAAATCACTCTAATCCACGATAGGTTACAGTACCTGCAATTTGGGCAGGTTAGGTTAGGTTACGTTGGTTAGGTTAGGTTAGGTTAGGTTAGGTTAGGTTAGGCTCAAATTTAACCAGGAGACTCCAAATTTCGTTTTCTCACATAAACTTGATCGTAAATCACTCTAATCCACGATAGGTTACAGTACCTGCAATTTGGGGAGGTTAGGTTAGGTTACGTTGGTTAGGTTAGGTTAGGTTAGGTTAGGTTAGGTTAGGCTCAAATTTAACCAGGAGACTCCAAATTTCGTTTTCTCACATAAACTTGATCGTAAATCACTCTAATCCACGATAGGTTACAGTACCTGCAACTTGGGGAGGTTAGGTTAGGTTACGTTGGTTAGGTTAGGTTAGGTTAGGTTAGGTTAGGTTAGGCTCAAATTTAACCAGGAGACTCCAAATTTCGTTTTCTCACATAAACTTGATCGTAAATCACTCTAATCCACGATAGGTTACAGTACCTGCAATTTGGGGAGGTTAGGTTAGGTTACGTTGGTTAGGTTAGGTTAGGTTAGGTTAGGTTAGGTTAGGCTCAAATTTAACCAGGAGACTCCAAATTTCGTTTTCTCACATAAACTTGATCGTAAATCACTCTAATCCACGATAGGTTACAGTACCTGCAATTTGGGGAGGTTAGGTTAGGTTACGTTGGTTAGGTTAGGTTAGGTTAGGTTAGGTTAGGTTAGGCTCAAATTTAACCAGGAGACTCCAAATTTCGTTTTCTCACATAAACTTGATCGTAAATCACTCTAATCCACGATAGGTTACAGTACCTGCAATTTGGGGAGGTTAGGTTAGGTTACGTTGGTTAGGTTAGGTTAGGTTAGGTTAGGTTAGGTTAGGCTCAAATTTAACCAGGAGACTCCAAATTTCGTTTTCTCACATAAACTTGATCGTAAATCACTCTAATCCACGATAGGTTACAGTACCTGCAATTTGGGGAGGTTAGGTTAGGTTACGTTGGTTAGGTTAGGTTAGGTTAGGTTAGGTTAGGTTAGGCTCAAATTTAACCAGGAGACTCCAAATTTCGTTTTCTCACATAAACTTGATCGTAAATCACTCTAATCCACGATAGGTTACAGTACCTGCAATTTGGGGAGGTTAGGTTAGGTTACGTTGGTTAGGTTAGGTTAGGTTAGGTTAGGTTAGGTTAGGCTCAAATTTAACCAGGAGACTCCAAATTTCGTTTTCTCACATAAACTTGATCGTAAATCACTCTAATCCACGATAGGTTACAGTACCTGCAATTTGGGGAGGTTAGGTTAGGTTACGTTGGTTAGGTTAGGTTAGGTTAGGTTAGGTTAGGTTAGGCTCAAATTTAACCAGGAGACTCCAAATTTCGTTTTCTCACATAAACTTGATCGTAAATCACTCTAATCCACGATAGGTTACAGTACCTGCAATTTGGGGAGGTTAGGTTAGGTTACGTTGGTTAGGTTAGGTTAGGTTAGGTTAGGTTAGGTTAGGCTCAAATTTAACCAGGAGACTCCAAATTTCGTTTTCTCACATAAACTTGATCGTAAATCACTCTAATCCACGATAGGTTACATTACCTGCAATTTGGGGAGGTTAGGTTAGGTTACGTTGGTTAGGTTGGTTAGGTTAGGTTAGGTTAGGTTAGGTTAGGTTAGGCTCAAATTTAACCAGGAGACTCCAAATTTCGTTTTCTCACATAAACTTGATCGTAAATCACTCTAATCCACGATAGGTTACAGTACCTGCAATTTGGGGAGGTTAGGTTAGGTTACGTTGGTTAGGTTAGGTTAGGTTAGGTTAGGTTAGGTTAGGCTCAAATTTAACCAGGAGACTCCAAATTTCGTTTTCTCACATAAACTTGATCGTAAATCACTCTAATCCACGATAGGTTACAGTACCTGCAATTTGGGGAGGTTAGGTTAGGTTACGTTGGTTAGGTTGGTTAGGTTAGGTTAGGTTAGGTTAGGTTAGGTTAGGCTCAAATTTAACCAGGAGACTCCAAATTTCGTTTTCTCACATAAACTTGATCGTAAATCACTCTAATCCACGATAGGTTACAGTACCTGCAATTTGGGGAGGTTAGGTTAGGTTACGTTGGTTAGGTTAGGTTAGGTTAGGTTAGGTTAGGTTAGGCTCAAATTTAACCAGGAGACTCCAAATTTCGTTTTCTCACATAAACTTGATCGTAAATCACTCTAATCCACGATAGGTTACAGTACCTGCAATTTGGGGAGGTTAGGTTAGGTTACGTTGGTTAGGTTAGGTTAGGTTAGGTTAGGTTAGGTTAGGCTCAAATTTAACCAGGAGACTCCAAATTTCGTTTTCTCACATAAACTTGATCGTAAATCACTCTAATCCACGATAGGTTACAGTACCTGCAATTTGGGGAGGTTAGGTTAGGTTACGTTGGTTAGGTTAGGTTAGGTTAGGTTAGGTTAGGTTAGGCTCAAATTTAACCAGGAGACTCCAAATTTCGTTTTCTCACATAAACTTGATCGTAAATCACTCTAATCCACGATAGGTTACAGTACCTGCAATTTGGGGAGGTTAGGTTAGGTTACGTTGGTTAGGTTAGGTTAGGTTAGGTTAGGTTAGGTTAGGCTCAAATTTAACCAGGAGACTCCAAATTTCGTTTTCTCACATAAACTTGATCGTAAATCACTCTAATCCACGATAGGTTACAGTACCTGCAATTTGGGGAGGTTAGGTTAGGTTACGTCGGTTAGGTTAGGTTAGGTTAGGTTAGGTTAGGTTAGGCTCAAATTTAACCAGGAGACTCCAAATTTCGTTTTCTCACATAAACTTGATCGTAAATCACTCTAATCCACGATAGGTTACAGTACCTGCAATTTGGGGAGGTTAGGTTAGGTTACGTTGGTTAGGTTAGGTTAGGTTAGGTTAGGTTAGGTTAGGCTCAAATTTAACCAGGAGACTCCAAATTTCGTTTTCTCACATAAACTTGATCGTAAATCACTCTAATCCACGATAGGTTACAGTACCTGCAATTTGGGGAGGTTAGGTTAGGTTACGTTGGTTAGGTTAGGTTAGGTTAGGTTAGGTTAGGTTAGGCTCAAATTTAACCAGGAGACTCCAAATTTCGTTTTCTCACATAAACTTGATCGTAAATCACTCTAATCCACGATAGGTTACAGTACCTGCAATTTGGGGAGGTTAGGTTAGGTTACGTTGGTTAGGTTAGGTTAGGTTAGGTTAGGTTAGGTTAGGCTCAAATTTAACCAGGAGACTCCAAATTTCGTTTTCTCACATAAACTTGATCGTAAATCACTCTAATCCACGATAGGTTACAGTACCTGCAATTTGGGGAGGTTAGGTTAGGTTACGTTGGTTAGGTTAGGTTAGGTTAGGTTAGGTTAGGTTAGGTTAGGCTCAAATTTAACCAGGAGACTCCAAATTTCGTTTTCTCACATAAACTTGATCGTAAATCACTCTAATCCACGATAGGTTACAGTACCTGCAATTTGGGGAGGTTAGGTTAGGTTACGTTGGTTAGGTTAGGTTAGGTTAGGTTAGGTTAGGTTAGGCTCAAATTTAACCAGGAGACTCCAAATTTCGTTTTCTCACATAAACTTGATCGTAAATCACTCTAATCCACGATAGGTTACAGTACCTGCAATTTGGGGAGGTTAGGTTAGGTTACGTTGGTTAGGTTAGGTTAGGTTAGGTTAGGTTAGGTTAGGCTCAAATTTAACCAGGAGACTCCAAATTTCGTTTTCTCACATAAACTTGATCGTAAATCACTCTAATCCACGATAGGTTACAGTACCTGCAATTTGGGGAGGTTAGGTTAGGTTACGTTGGTTAGGTTAGGTTAGGTTAGGTTAGGTTAGGTTAGGCTCAAATTTAACCAGGAGACTCCAAATTTCGTTTTCTCACATAAACTTGATCGTAAATCACTCTAATCCACGATAGGTTACAGTACCTGCAATTTGGGGAGGTTAGGTTAGGTTACGTTGGTTAGGTTAGGTTAGGTTAGGTTAGGTTAGGTTAGGCTCAAATTTAACCAGGAGACTCCAAATTTCGTTTTCTCACATAAACTTGATCGTAAATCACTCTAATCCACGATAGGTTACAGTACCTGCAATTTGGGCAGGTTAGGTTAGGTTACGTTGGTTAGGTTAGGTTAGGTTAGGTTAGGTTAGGTTAGGCTCAAATTTAACCAGGAGACTCCAAATTTCGTTTTCTCACATAAACTTGATCGTAAATCACTCTAATCCACGATAGGTTACAGTACCTGCAATTTGGGGAGGTTAGGTTAGGTTACGTTGGTTAGGTTAGGTTAGGTTAGGTTAGGTTAGGTTAGGCTCAAATTTAACCAGGAGACTCCAAATTTCGTTTTCTCACATAAACTTGATCGTAAATCACTCTAATCCTCGATAGGTTACAGTACCTGCAATTTGGGGAGGTTAGGTTAGGTTACGTTGGTTAGGTTAGGTTAGGTTAGGTTAGGTTAGGTTAGGCTCAAATTTAACCAGGAGACTCCAAATTTCGTTTTCTCACATAAACTTGATCGTAAATCACTCTAATCCACGATAGGTTACAGTACCTGCAATTTGGGGAGGTTAGGTTAGGTTACGTTGGTTAGGTTAGGTTAGGTTAGGTTAGGTTAGGCTCAAATTTAACCAGGAGACTCCAAATTTCGTTTTCTCACATAAACTTGATCGTAAATCACTCTAATCCACGATAGGTTACAGTACCTGCAATTTGGGGAGGTTAGGTTAGGTTACGTTGGTTAGGTTAGGTTAGGTTAGGTTAGGTTAGGTTAGGCTCAAATTTAACCAGGAGACTCCAAATTTCGTTTTCTCACATAAACTTGATCGTAAATCACTCTAATCCACGATAGGTTACAGTACCTGCAATTTGGGGAGGTTAGGTTAGGTTACGTTGGTTAGGTTAGGTTAGGTTAGGTTAGGTTAGGTTAGGCTCAAATTTAACCAGGAGACTCCAAATTTCGTTTTCTCACATAAACTTGATCGTAAATCACTCTAATCCACGATAGGTTACAGTACCTGCAATTTGGGGAGGTTAGGTTAGGTTACGTTGGTTAGGTTAGGTTAGGTTAGGTTAGGTTAGGTTAGGCTCAAATTTAACCAGGAGACTCCAAATTTCGTTTTCTCACATAAACTTGATCGTAAATCACTCTAATCCACGATAGGTTACAGTACCTGCAATTTGGGGAGGTTAGGTTAGGTTACGTTGGTTAGGTTAGGTTAGGTTAGGTTAGGTTAGGTTAGGCTCAAATTTAACCAGGAGACTCCAAATTTCGTTTTCTCACATAAACTTGATCGTAAATCACTCTAATCCACGATAGGTTACAGTACCTGCAATTTGGGGAGGTTAGGTTAGGTTACGTTGGTTAGGTTAGGTTAGGTTAGGTTAGGTTAGGTTAGGCTCAAATTTAACCAGGAGACTCCAAATTTCGTTTTCTCACATAAACTTGATCGTAAATCACTCTAATCCACGATAGGTTACAGTACCTGCAATTTGGGGAGGTTAGGTTAGGTTACGTTGGTTAGGTTAGGTTAGGTTAGGTTAGGTTAGGTTAGGCTCAAATTTAACCAGGAGACTCCAAATTTCGTTTTCTCACATAAACTTGATCGTAAATCACTCTAATCCACGATAGGTTACAGTACCTGCAATTTGGGGAGGTTAGGTTAGGTTACGTTGGTTAGGTTAGGTTAGGTTAGGTTAGGTTAGGTTAGGCTCAAATTTAACCAGGAGACTCCAAATTTCGTTTTCTCACATAAACTTGATCGTAAATCACTCTAATCCACGATAGGTTACAGTACCTGCAATTTGGGGAGGTTAGGTTAGGTTACGTTGGTTAGGTTAGGTTAGGTTAGGTTAGGTTAGGTTAGGCTCAAATTTAACCAGGAGACTCCAAATTTCGTTTTCTCACATAAACTTGATCGTAAATCACTCTAATCCACGATAGGTTACAGTACCTGCAATTTGGGGAGGTTAGGTTAGGTTACGTTGGTTAGGTTAGGTTAGGTTAGGTTAGGTTAGGTTAGGCTCAAATTTAACCAGGAGACTCCAAATTTCGTTTTCTCACATAAACTTGATCGTAAATCACTCTAATCCACGATAGGTTACAGTACCTGCAATTTGGGGAGGTTAGGTTAGGTTACGTTGGTTAGGTTAGGTTAGGTTAGGTTAGGTTAGGTTAGGCTCAAATTTAACCAGGAGACTCCAAATTTCGTTTTCTCACATAAACTTGATCGTAAATCACTCTAATCCACGATAGGTTACAGTACCTGCAATTTGGGGAGGTTAGGTTAGGTTACGTTGGTTAGGTTAGGTTAGGTTAGGTTAGGTTAGGTTAGGCTCAAATTTAACCAGGAGACTCCAAATTTCGTTTTCTCACATAAACTTGATCGTAAATCACTCTAATCCACGATAGGTTACAGTACCTGCAATTTGGGGAGGTTAGGTTAGGTTACGTTGGTTAGGTTAGGTTAGGTTAGGTTAGGTTAGGTTAGGCTCAAATTTAACCAGGAGACTCCAAATTTCGTTTTCTCACATAAACTTGATCGTAAATCACTCTAATCCACGATAGGTTACAGTACCTGCAATTTGGGGAGGTTAGGTTAGGTTACGTTGGTTAGGTTCGGTTCGGTTAGGTTAGGTTAGGTTAGGTTAGGTTAGGCTCAAATTTAACCAGGAGACTCCAAATTTCGTTTTCTCACATAAACTTGATCGTAAATCACTCTAATCCACGATAGGTTACAGTACCTGCAATTTGGGGAGGTTAGGTTAGGTTACGTTGGTTAGGTTAGGTTAGGTTAGGTTAGGTTAGGTTAGGCTCAAATTTAACCAGGAGACTCCAAATTTCGTTTTCTCACATAAACTTGATCGTAAATCACTCTAATCCACGATAGGTTACAGTACCTGCAATTTGGGGAGGTTAGGTTAGGTTACGTTGGTTAGGTTAGGTTAGGTTAGGTTAGGTTAGGTTAGGCTCAAATTTAACCAGGAGACTCCAAATTTCGTTTTCTCACATAAACTTGATCGTAAATCACTCTAATCCACGATAGGTTACAGTACCTGCAATTTGGGGAGGTTAGGTTAGGTTACGTTGGTTAGGTTAGGTTAGGTTAGGTTAGGTTAGGTTAGGCTCAAATTTAACCAGGAGACTCCAAATTTCGTTTTCTCACATAAACTTGATCGTAAATCACTCTAATCCACGATAGGTTACAGTACCTGCAATTTGGGGAGGTTAGGTTAGGTTACGTTGGTTAGGTTAGGTTAGGTTAGGTTAGGCTCAAATTTAACCAGGAGACTCCAAATTTCGTTTTCTCACATAAACTTGATCGTAAATCACTCTAATCCACGATAGGTTACAGTACCTGCAATTTGGGGAGGTTAGGTTAGGTTACGTTGGTTAGGTTAGGTTAGGTTAGGTTAGGTTAGGTTAGGCTCAAATTTAACCAGGAGACTCCAAATTTCGTTTTCTCACATAAACTTGATCGTAAATCACTCTAATCCACGATAGGTTACAGTACCTGCAATTTGGGGAGGTTAGGTTAGGTTACGTTGGTTAGGTTAGGTTAGGTTAGGTTAGGTTAGGTTAGGCTCAAATTTAACCAGGAGACTCCAAATTTCGTTTTCTCACATAAACTTGATCGTAAATCACTCTAATCCACGATAGGTTACAGTACCTGCAATTTGGGGAGGTTAGGTTAGGTTACGTTGGTTAGGTTAGGTTAGGTTAGGTTAGGTTAGGTTAGGCTCAAATTTAACCAGGAGACTCCAAATTTCGTTTTCTCACATAAACTTGATCGTAAATCACTCTAATCCACGATAGGTTACAGTACCTGCAATTTGGGGAGGTTAGGTTAGGTTACGTTGGTTAGGTTAGGTTAGGTTAGGTTAGGTTAGGTTAGGCTCAAATTTAACCAGGAGACTCCAAATTTCGTTTTCTCACATAAACTTGATCGTAAATCACTCTAATCCACGATAGGTTACAGTACCTGCAATTTGGGGAGGTTAGGTTAGGTTACGTTGGTTAGGTTCGGTTCGGTTAGGTTAGGTTAGGTTAGGTTAGGTTAGGCTCAAATTTAACCAGGAGACTCCAAATTTCGTTTTCTCACATAAACTTGATCGTAAATCACTCTAATCCACGATAGGTTACAGTACCTGCAATTTGGGGAGGTTAGGTTAGGTTACGTTGGTTAGGTTAGGTTAGGTTAGGTTAGGTTAGGTTAGGCTCAAATTTAACCAGGAGACTCCAAATTTCGTTTTCTCACATAAACTTGATCGTAAATCACTCTAATCCACGATAGGTTACAGTACCTGCAATTTGGGGAGGTTAGGTTAGGTTACGTTGGTTAGGTTCGGTTCGGTTCGGTTAGGTTAGGTTAGGTTAGGTTAGGCTCAAATTTAACCAGGAGACTCCAAATTTCGTTTTCTCACATAAACTTGATCGTAAATCACTCTAATCCACGATAGGTTACAGTACCTGCAATTTGGGGAGGTTAGGTTAGGTTACGTTGGTTAGGTTAGGTTAGGTTAGGTTAGGTTAGGTTAGGCTCAAATTTAACCAGGAGACTCCAAATTTCGTTTTCTCACATAAACTTGATCGTAAATCACTCTAATCCACGATAGGTTACAGTACCTGCAATTTGGGGAGGTTAGGTTAGGTTACGTTGGTTAGGTTAGGTTAGGTTAGGTTAGGTTAGGTTAGGCTCAAATTTAACCAGGAGACTCCAAATTTCGTTTTCTCACATAAACTTGATCGTAAATCACTCTAATCCACGATAGGTTACAGTACCTGCAATTTGGGGAGGTTAGGTTAGGTTACGTTGGTTAGGTTCGGTTCGGTTAGGTTAGGTTAGGTTAGGTTAGGTTAGGCTCAAATTTAACCAGGAGACTCCAAATTTCGTTTTCTCACATAAACTTGATCGTAAATCACTCTAATCCACGATAGGTTACAGTACCTGCAATTTGGGGAGGTTAGGTTAGGTTACGTTGGTTAGGTTAGGTTAGGTTAGGTTAGGTTAGGTTAGGCTCAAATTTAACCAGGAGACTCCAAATTTCGTTTTCTCACATAAACTTGATCGTAAATCACTCTAATCCACGATAGGTTACAGTACCTGCAATTTGGGGAGGTTAGGTTAGGTTACGTTGGTTAGGTTCGGTTCTGTTAGGTTAGGTTAGGTTAGGTTAGGCTCAAATTTAACCAGGAGACTCCAAATTTCGTTTTCTCACATAAACTTGATCGTAAATCACTCTAATCCACGATAGGTTACAGTACCTGCAATTTGGGGAGGTTAGGTTAGGTTACGTTGGTTAGGTTAGGTTAGGTTAGGTTAGGCTCAAATTTAACCAGGAGACTCCAAATTTCGTTTTCTCACATAAACTTGATCGTAAATCACTCTAATCCACGATAGGTTACAGTACCTGCAATTTGGGGAGGTTAGGTTAGGTTACGTTGGTTAGGTTAGGTTAGGTTAGGTTAGGTTAGGTTAGGCTCAAATTTAACCAGGAGACTCCAAATTTCGTTTTCTCACATAAACTTGATCGTAAATCACTCTAATCCACGATAGGTTACAGTACCTGCAATTTGGGGAGGTTAGGTTAGGTTACGTTGGTTAGGTTAGGTTAGGTTAGGTTAGGTTAGGTTAGGCTCAAATTTAACCAGGAGACTCCAAATTTCGTTTTCTCACATAAACTTGATCGTAAATCACTCTAATCCACGATAGGTTACAGTACCTGCAATTTGGGGAGGTTAGGTTAGGTTACGTTGGTTATGTTATGTTATGTTAGGTTAGGTTAGGTTAGGCTCAAATTTAACCAGGAGACTCCAAATTTCGTTTTCTCACATAAACTTGATCGTAAATCACTCTAATCCACGATAGGTTACAGTACCTGCAATTTGGGGAGGTTAGGTTAGGTTACGTTGGTTAGGTTAGGTTAGGTTAGGTTAGGTTAGGTTAGGTTAGGCTCAAATTTAACCAGGAGACTCCAAATTTCGTTTTCTCACATAAACTTGATCGTAAATCACTCTAATCCACGATAGGTTACAGTACCTGCAATTTGGGGAGGTTAGGTTAGGTTACGTTGGTTAGGTTAGGTTAGGTTAGGTTAGGTTAGGTTAGGCTCAAATTTAACCAGGAGACTCCAAATTTCGTTTTCTCACATAAACTTGATCGTAAATCACTCTAATCCACGATAGGTTACAGTACCTGCAATTTGGGGAGGTTAGGTTAGGTTACGTTGGTTAGGTTAGGTTAGGTTAGGTTAGGCTCAAATTTAACCAGGAGACTCCAAATTTCGTTTTCTCACATAAACTTGATCGTAAATCACTCTAATCCACGATAGGTTACAGTACCTGCAATTTGGGGAGGTTAGGTTAGGTTACGTTGGTTAGGTTAAGTTAGGTTAGGTTAGGTTAGGTTAGGCTCAAATTTAACCAGGAGACTCCAAATTTCGTTTTCTCACATAAACTTGATCGTAAATCACTCTAATCCACGATAGGTTACAGTACCTGCAATTTGGGGAGGTTAGGTTAGGTTACGTTGGTTAGGTTAGGTTAGGTTAGGTTAGGTTAGGTTAGGCTCAAATTTAACCAGGAGACTCCAAATTTCGTTTTCTCACATAAACTTGATCGTAAATCACTCTAATCCACGATAGGTTACAGTACCTGCAATTTGGGGAGGTTAGGTTAGGTTACGTTGGTTAAGTTAGGTTAGGTTAGGTTAGGTTAGGTTAGGTTAGGCTCAAATTTAACCAGGAGACTCCAAATTTCGTTTTCTCACATAAACTTGATCGTAAATCACTCTAATCCACGATAGGTTACAGTACCTGCAATTTGGGGAGGTTAGGTTAGGTTACGTTGGTTAGGTTAGGTTAGGTTAGGTTAGGTTAGGTTAGGCTCAAATTTAACCAGGAGACTCCAAATTTCGTTTTCTCACATAAACTTGATCGTAAATCACTCTAATCCACGATAGGTTACAGTACCTGCAATTTGGGGAGGTTAGGTTAGGTTACGTTGGTTAGGTTCGGTTCGGTTAGGTTAGGTTAGGTTAGGTTAGGTTAGGCTCAAATTTAACCAGGAGACTCCAAATTTCGTTTTCTCACATAAACTTGATCGTAAATCACTCTAATCCACGATAGGTTACAGTACCTGCAATTTGGGGAGGTTAGGTTAGGTTACGTTGGTTAGGTTAGGTTAGGTTAGATTAGGTTAGGTTAGGTTAGGCTCAAATTTAACCAGGAGACTCCAAATTTCGTTTTCTCACATAAACTTGATCGTAAATCACTCTAATCCACGATAGGTTACAGTACCTGCAATTTGGGGAGGTTAGGTTAGGTTACGTTGGTTAGGTTAGGTTAGGTTAGGTTAGGTTAGGTTAGGCTCAAATTTAACCAGGAGACTCCAAATTTCGTTTTCTCACATAAACTTGATCGTAAATCACTCTAATCCACGATAGGTTACAGTACCTGCAATTTGGGGAGGTTAGGTTAGGTTACGTTGGTTAGGTTAGGTTAGGTTAGGTTAGGTTAGGCTCAAATTTAACCAGGAGACTCCAAATTTCGTTTTCTCACATAAACTTGATCGTAAATCACTCTAATCCACGATAGGTTACAGTACCTGCAATTTGGGGAGGTTAGGTTAGGTTACGTTGGTTAGGTAAAGTTAGGTTAGGTTAGGTTAGGTTAGGCTCAAATTTAACCAGGAGACTCCAAATTTCGTTTTCTCACATAAACTTGATCGTAAATCACTCTAATCCACGATAGGTTACAGTACCTGCAATTTGGGGAGGTTAGGTTAGGTTACGTTGGTTAGGTTAGGTTAGGTTAGGTTAGGTTAGGTTAGGCTCAAATTTAACCAGGAGACTCCAAATTTCGTTTTCTCACATAAACTTGATCGTAAATCACTCTAATCCACGATAGGTTACAGTACCTGCAATTTGGGGAGGTTAGGTTAGGTTACGTTGGTTAGGTTAGGTTAGGTTAGGTTAGGTTAGGTTAGGCTCAAATTTAACCAGGAGACTCCAAATTTCGTTTTCTCACATAAACTTGATCGTAAATCACTCTAATCCACGATAGGTTACAGTACCTGCAATTTGGGGAGGTTAGGTTAGGTTACGTTGGTTAGGTTAGGTTAGGTTAGGTTAGGTTAGGTTAGGCTCAAATTTAACCAGGAGACTCCAAATTTCGTTTTCTCACATAAACTTGATCGTAAATCACTCTAATCCACGATAGGTTACAGTACCTGCAATTTGGGGAGGTTAGGTTAGGTTACGTTGGTTAGGTTCGGTTCGGTTAGGTTAGGTTAGGTTAGGTTAGGTTAGGCTCAAATTTAACCAGGAGACTCCAAATTTCGTTTTCTCACATAAACTTGATCGTAAATCACTCTAATCCACGATAGGTTACAGTACCTGCAATTTGGGGAGGTTAGGTTAGGTTACGTTGCTTAGGTTATGTTAGGTTAGGTTAGGTTAGGTTAGGTTAGGCTCAAATTTAACCAGGAGACTCCAAATTTCGTTTTCTCACATAAACTTGATCGTAAATCACTCTAATCCACGATAGGTTACAGTACCTGCAATTTGGGGAGGTTAGGTTAGGTTACGTTGGTTAGGTTAGGTTAGGTTAGGTTAGGTTAGGTTAGGCTCAAATTTAACCAGGAGACTCCAAATTTCGTTTTCTCACATAAACTTGATCGTAAATCACTCTAATCCACGATAGGTTACAGTACCTGCAATTTGGGGAGGTTAGGTTAGGTTACGTTGGTTAGGTTAGGTTAGGTTAGGTTAGGTTAGGTTAGGCTCAAATTTAACCAGGAGACTCCAAATTTCGTTTTCTCACATAAACTTGATCGTAAATCACTCTAATCCACGATAGGTTACAGTACCTGCAATTTGGGGAGGTTAGGTTAGGTTACGTTGGTTAGGTTAGGTTAGGTTAGGTTAGGTTAGGTTAGGCTCAAATTTAACCAGGAGACTCCAAATTTCGTTTTCTCACATAAACTTGATCGTAAATCACTCTAATCCACGATAGGTTACAGTACCTGCAATTTGGGGAGGTTAGGTTAGGTTACGTTGGTTAGGTTAGGTTAGGTTAGGTTAGGTTAGGTTAGGTTAGGCTCAAATTTAACCAGGAGACTCCAAATTTCGTTTTCTCACATAAACTTGATCGTAAATCACTCTAATCCACGATAGGTTACAGTACCTGCAATTTGGGGAGGTTAGGTTAGGTTACGTTGGTTAGGTTAGGTTAGGTTAGGTTAGGTTAGGCTCAAATTTAACCAGGAGACTCCAAATTTCGTTTTCTCACATAAACTTGATCGTAAATCACTCTAATCCACGATAGGTTACAGTACCTGCAATTTGGGGAGGTTAGGTTAGGTTACGTTGGTTAGGTTAGGTTAGGTTAGGTTAGGTTAGGTTAGGCTCAAATTTAACCAGGAGACTCCAAATTTCGTTTTCTCACATAAACTTGATCGTAAATCACTCTAATCCACGATAGGTTACAGTACCTGCAATTTGGGGAGGTTAGGTTAGGTTACGTTGGTTAGGTTAGGTTAGGTTAGGTTAGGTTAGGTTAGGTTAGGCTCAAATTTAACCAGGAGACTCCAAATTTCGTTTTCTCACATAAACTTGATCGTAAATCACTCTAATCCACGATAGGTTACAGTACCTGCAATTTGGGGAGGTTAGGTTAGGTTACGTTGGTTAGGTTAGGTTAGGTTAGGTTAGGTTAGGTTAGGCTCAAATTTAACCAGGAGACTCCAAATTTCGTTTTCTCACATAAACTTGATCGTAAATCACTCTAATCCACGATAGGTTACAGTACCTGCAATTTGGGGAGGTTAGGTTAGGTTACGTTGGTTAGGTTAGGTTAGGTTAGGTTAGGTTAGGTTAGGTTAGGTTAGGCTCAAATTTAACCAGGAGACTCCAAATTTCGTTTTCTCACATAAACTTGATCGTAAATCACTCTAATCCACGATAGGTTACAGTACCTGCAATTTGGGGAGGTTAGGTTAGGTTACGTTGGTTAGGTTAGGTTAGGTTAGGTTAGGTTAGGTTAGGCTCAAATTTAACCAGGAGACTCCAAATTTCGTTTTCTCACATAAACTTGATCGTAAATCACTCTAATCCACGATAGGTTACAGTACCTGCAATTTGGGGAGGTTAGGTTAGGTTACGTTGGTTAGGTTAGGTTAGGTTAGGTTAGGTTAGGTTAGGCTCAAATTTAACCAGGAGACTCCAAATTTCGTTTTCTCACATAAACTTGATCGTAAATCACTCTAATCCACGATAGGTTACAGTACCTGCAATTTGGGGAGGTTAGGTTAGGTTACGTTGGTTAGGTTAGGTTAGGTTAGGTTAGGTTAGGTTAGGCTCAAATTTAACCAGGAGACTCCAAATTTCGTTTTCTCACATAAACTTGATCGTAAATCACTCTAATCCACGATAGGTTACAGTACCTGCAATTTGGGGAGGTTAGGTTAGGTTACGTTGGTTAGGTTAGGTTAGGTTAGGTTAGGTTAGGTTAGGCTCAAATTTAACCAGGAGACTCCAAATTTCGTTTTCTCACATAAACTTGATCGTAAATCACTCTAATCCACGATAGGTTACAGTACCTGCAATTTGGGGAGGTTAGGTTAGGTTACGTTGGTTAGGTTAGGTTAGGTTAGGTTAGGTTAGGTTAGGCTCAAATTTAACCAGGAGACTCCAAATTTCGTTTTCTCACATAAACTTGATCGTAAATCACTCTAATCCACGATAGGTTACAGTACCTGCAATTTGGGGAGGTTAGGTTAGGTTACGTTGGTTAGGTTAGGTTAGGTTAGGTTAGGTTAGGTTAGGCTCAAATTTAACCAGGAGACTCCAAATTTCGTTTTCTCACATAAACTTGATCGTAAATCACTCTAATCCACGATAGGTTACAGTACCTGCAATTTGGGGAGGTTAGGTTAGGTTACGTTGGTTAGGTTAGGTTAGGTTAGGTTAGGTTAGGTTAGGCTCAAATTTAACCAGGAGACTCCAAATTTCGTTTTCTCACATAAACTTGATCGTAAATCACTCTAATCCACGATAGGTTACAGTACCTGCAATTTGGGGAGGTTAGGTTAGGTTACGTTGGTTAGGTTAGGTTAGGTTAGGTTAGGTTAGGTTAGGTTAGGTTAGGCTCAAATTTAACCAGGAGACTCCAAATTTCGTTTTCTCACATAAACTTGATCGTAAATCACTCTAATCCACGATAGGTTACAGTACCTGCAATTTGGGGAGGTTAGGTTAGGTTACGTTGGTTAGGTTAGGTTAGGTTAGGTTAGGTTAGGTTAGGCTCAAATTTAACCAGGAGACTCCAAATTTCGTTTTCTCACATAAACTTGATCGTAAATCACTCTAATCCACGATAGGTTACAGTACCTGCAATTTGGGGAGGTTAGGTTAGGTTACGTTGGTTAGGTTCAGTTCGGTTAGGTTAGGTTAGGTTAGGTTAGGTTAGGCTCAAATTTAACCAGGAGACTCCAAATTTCGTTTTCTCACATAAACTTGATCGTAAATCACTCTAATCCACGATAGGTTACAGTACCTGCAATTTGGGGAGGTTAGGTTAGGTTACGTTGGTTAGGTTAGGTTAGGTTAGGCTCAAATTTAACCAGGAGACTCCAAATTTCGTTTTCTCACATAAACTTGATCGTAAATCACTCTAATCCACGATAGGTTACAGTACCTGCAATTTGGGGAGGTTAGGTTAGGTTACGTTGGTTAGGTTAGGTTAGGTTAGGTTAGGTTAGGTTAGGCTCAAATTTAACCAGGAGACTCCAAATTTCGTTTTCTCACATAAACTTGATCGTAAATCACTCTAATCCACGATAGGTTACAGTACCTGCAATTTGGGGAGGTTAGGTTAGGTTACGTTGGTTAGGTTAGGTTAGGTTAGGTTAGGTTAGGTTAGGCTCAAATTTAACCAGGAGACTCCAAATTTCGTTTTCTCACATAAACTTGATCGTAAATCACTCTAATCCACGATAGGTTACAGTACCTGCAATTTGGGGAGGTTAGGTTAGGTTACGTTGGTTAGGTTAGGTTAGGTTAGGTTAGGTTAGGTTAGGCTCAAATTTAACCAGGAGACTCCAAATTTCGTTTTCTCACATAAACTTGATCGTAAATCACTCTAATCCACGATAGGTTACAGTACCTGCAATTTGGGGAGGTTAGGTTAGGTTACGTTGGTTAGGTTAGGTTAGGTTAGGTTAGGTTAGGTTAGGCTCAAATTTAACCAGGAGACTCCAAATTTCGTTTTCTCACATAAACTTGATCGTAAATCACTCTAATCCACGATAGGTTACAGTACCTGCAATTTGGGGAGGTTAGGTTAGGTTACGTTGGTTAGGTTAGGTTAGGTTAGGTTAGGTTAGGTTAGGCTCAAATTTAACCAGGAGACTCCAAATTTCGTTTTCTCACATAAACTTGATCGTAAATCACTCTAATCCACGATAGGTTACAGTACCTGCAATTTGGGGAGGTTAGGTTAGGTTACGTTGGTTAGGTTAGGTTAGGTTAGGTTAGGTTAGGTTAGGCTCAAATTTAACCAGGAGACTCCAAATTTCGTTTTCTCACATAAACTTGATCGTAAATCACTCTAATCCACGATAGGTTACAGTACCTGCAATTTGGGGAGGTTAGGTTAGGTTACGTTGGTTAGGTTAGGTTAGGTTAGGTTAGGTTAGGTTAGGCTCAAATTTAACCAGGAGACTCCAAATTTCGTTTTCTCACATAAACTTGATCGTAAATCACTCTAATCCACGATAGGTTACAGTACCTGCAATTTGGGGAGGTTAGGTTAGGTTACGTTGGTTAGGTTAGGTTAGGTTAGGTTAGGTTAGGTTAGGCTCAAATTTAACCAGGAGACTCCAAATTTCGTTTTCTCACATAAACTTGATCGTAAATCACTCTAATCCACGATAGGTTACAGTACCTGCAATTTGGGGAGGTTAGGTTAGGTTACGTTGGTTAGGTTAGGTTAGGTTAGGTTAGGTTAGGTTAGGCTCAAATTTAACCAGGAGACTCCAAATTTCGTTTTCTCACATAAACTTGATCGTAAATCACTCTAATCCACGATAGGTTACAGTACCTGCAATTTGGGGAGGTTAGGTTAGGTTACGTTGGTTAGGTTAGGTTAGGTTAGGTTAGGTTAGGTTAGGCTCAAATTTAACCAGGAGACTCCAAATTCCGTTTTCTCACATAAACTTGATCGTAAATCACTCTAATCCACGATAGGTTACAGTACCTGCAATTTGGGGAGGTTAGGTTAGGTTACGTTGGTTAGGTTAGGTTAGGTTAGGTTAGGTTAGGTTAGGTTAGGCTCAAATTTAACCAGGAGACTCCAAATTTCGTTTTCTCACATAAACTTGATCGTAAATCACTCTAATCCACGATAGGTTACAGTACCTGCAATTTGGGGAGGTTAGGTTAGGTTACGTTGGTTAGGTTAGGTTAGGTTAGGTTAGGTTAGGCTCAAATTTAACCAGGAGACTCCAAATTTCGTTTTCTCACATAAACTTGATCGTAAATCACTCTAATCCACGATAGGTTACAGTACCTGCAATTTGGGGAGGTTAGGTTAGGTTACGTTGGTTAGGTTAGGTTAGGTTAGGTTAGGTTAGGTTAGGTTAGGCTCAAATTTAACCAGGAGACTCCAAATTTCGTTTTCTCACATAAACTTGATCGTAAATCACTCTAATCCACGATAGGTTACAGTACCTGCAATTTGGGGAGGTTAGGTTAGGTTACGTTGGTTAGGTTAGGTTAGGTTAGGTTAGGTTAGGTTAGGCTCAAATTTAACCAGGAGACTCCAAATTTCGTTTTCTCACATAAACTTGATCGTAAATCACTCTAATCCACGATAGGTTACAGTACCTGCAATTTGGGGAGGTTAGGTTAGGTTACGTTGGTTAGGTTAGGTTAGGTTAGGTTAGGTTAGGTTAGGCTCAAATTTAACCAGGAGACTCCAAATTTCGTTTTCTCACATAAACTTGATCGTAAATCACTCTAATCCACGATAGGTTACAGTACCTGCAATTTGGGGAGGTTAGGTTAGGTTACGTTGGTTAGGTTAGGTTAGGTTAGGTTAGGTTAGGTTAGGCTCAAATTTAACCAGGAGACTCCAAATTTCGTTTTCTCACATAAACTTGATCGTAAATCACTCTAATCCACGATAGGTTACAGTACCTGCAATTTGGGGAGGTTAGGTTAGGTTACGTTGGTTAGGTTAGGTTAGGTTAGGTTAGGTTAGGTTAGGCTCAAATTTAACCAGGAGACTCCAAATTTCGTTTTCTCACATAAACTTGATCGTAAATCACTCTGATCCACGATAGGTTACAGTACCTGCAATTTGGGGAGGTTAGGTTAGGTTACGTTGGTTAGGTTAGGTTAGGTTAGGTTAGGTTAGGTTAGGCTCAAATTTAACCAGGAGACTCCAAATTTCGTTTTCTCACATAAACTTGATCGTAAATCACTCTAATCCACGATAGGTTACAGTACCTGCAATTTGGGCAGGTTAGGTTAGGTTACGTTGGTTAGGTTAGGTTAGGTTAGGTTAGGTTAGGTTAGGCTCAAATTTAACCAGGAGACTCCAAATTTCGTTTTCTCACATAAACTTGATCGTAAATCACTCTAATCCACGATAGGTTACAGTACCTGCAATTTGGGGAGGTTAGGTTAGGTTACGTTGGTTAGGTTAGGTTAGGTTAGGTTAGGTTAGGTTAGGCTCAAATTTAACCAGGAGACTCCAAATTTCGTTTTCTCACATAAACTTGATCGTAAATCACTCTAATCCACGATAGGTTACAGTACCTGCAATTTGGGGAGGTTAGGTTAGGTTACGTTGGTTAGGTTAGGTTAGGTTAGGTTAGGTTAGGTTAGGCTCAAATTTAACCAGGAGACTCCAAATTTCGTTTTCTCACATAAACTTGATCGTAAATCACTCTAATCCACGATAGGTTACAGTACCTGCAATTTGGGGAGGTTAGGTTAGGTTACGTTGGTTAGGTTAGGTTAGGTTAGGTTAGGTTAGGTTAGGCTCAAATTTAACCAGGAGACTCCAAATTTCGTTTTCTCACATAAACTTGATCGTAAATCACTCTAATCCACGATAGGTTACAGTACCTGCAATTTGGGGAGGTTAGGTTAGGTTACGTTGGTTAGGTTAGGTTAGGTTAGGCTAGGTTAGGTTAGGCTCAAATTTAACCAGGAGACTCCAAATTTCGTTTTCTCACATAAACTTGATCGTAAATCACTCTAATCCACGATAGGTTACAGTACCTGCAATTTGGGGAGGTTAGGTTAGGTTACGTTGGTTAGGTTAGGTTAGGTTAGGTTAGGTTAGGTTAGGCTCAAATTTAACCAGGAGACTCCAAATTTCGTTTTCTCACATAAACTTGATCGTAAATCACTCTAATCCACGATAGGTTACAGTACCTGCAATTTGGGGAGGTTAGGTTAGGTTACGTTGGTTAGGTTAGGTTAGGTTAGGTTAGGTTAGGTTAGGCTCAAATTTAACCAGGAGACTCCAAATTTCGTTTTCTCACATAAACTTGATCGTAAATCACTCTAATCCACGATAGGTTACAGTACCTGCAATTTGGGGAGGTTAGGTTAGGTTACGTTGGTTAGGTTAGGTTAGGTTAGGTTAGGTTAGGTTAGGTTAGGCTCAAATTTAACCAGGAGACTCCAAATTTCGTTTTCTCACATAAACTTGATCGTAAATCACTCTAATCCACGATAGGTTACAGTACCTGCAATTTGGGGAGGTTAGGTTAGGTTACGTTGGTTAGGTTAGGTTAGGTTAGGTTAGGTTAGGCTCAAATTTAACCAGGAGACTCCAAATTTCGTTTTCTCACATAAACTTGATCGTAAATCACTCTAATCCACGATAGGTTACAGTACCTGCAATTTGGGGAGGTTAGGTTAGGTTACGTTGGTTAGGTTAGGTTAGGTTAGGTTAGGTTAGGTTAGGCTCAAATTTAACCAGGAGACTCCAAATTTCGTTTTCTCACATAAACTTGATCGTAAATCACTCTAATCCACGATAGGTTACAGTACCTGCAATTTGGGGAGGTTAGGTTAGGTTACGTTGGTTAGGTTAGGTTAGGTTAGGTTAGGTTAGGTTAGGTTAGGCTCAAATTTAACCAGGAGACTCCAAATTTCGTTTTCTCACATAAACTTGATCGTAAATCACTCTAATCCACGATAGGTTACAGTACCTGCAATTTGGGGAGGTTAGGTTAGGTTACGTTGGTTAGGTTAGGTTAGGTTAGGTTAGGTTAGGTTAGGCTCAAATTTAACCAGGAGACTCCAAATTTCGTTTTCTCACATAAACTTGATCGTAAATCACTCTAATCCACGATAGGTTACAGTACCTGCAATTTGGGGAGGTTAGGTTAGGTTACGTTGGTTAGGTTAGGTTAGGTTAGGTTAGGTTAGGTTAGGCTCAAATTTAACCAGGAGACTCCAAATTTCGTTTTCTCACATAAACTTGATCGTAAATCACTCTAATCCACGATAGGTTACAGTACCTGCAATTTGGGGAGGTTAGGTTAGGTTACGTTGGTTAGGTTAGGTTAGGTTAGGTTAGGTTAGGTTAGGCTCAAATTTAACCAGGAGACTCCAAATTTCGTTTTCTCACATAAACTTGATCGTAAATCACTCTAATCCACGATAGGTTACAGTACCTGCAATTTGGGGAGGTTAGGTTAGGTTACGTTGGTTAGGTTAGGTTAGGTTAGGTTAGGTTAGGTTAGGCTCAAATTTAACCAGGAGACTCCAAATTTCGTTTTCTCACATAAACTTGATCGTAAATCACTCTAATCCACGATAGGTTACAGTACCTGCAATTTGGGGAGGTTAGGTTAGGTTACGTTGGTTAGGTTAGGTTAGGTTAGGTTAGGTTAGGTTAGGCTCAAATTTAACCAGGAGACTCCAAATTTCGTTTTCTCACATAAACTTGATCGTAAATCACTCTAATCCACGATAGGTTACAGTACCTGCAATTTGGGGAGGTTAGGTTAGGTTACGTTGGTTAGGTTAGGTTAGGTTAGGTTAGGCTCAAATTTAACCAGGAGACTCCAAATTTCGTTTTCTCACATAAACTTGATCGTAAATCACTCTAATCCACGATAGGTTACAGTACCTGCAATTTGGGGAGGTTAGGTTAGGTTACGTTGGTTAGGTTAGGTTAGGTTAGGTTAGGTTAGGTTAGGCTCAAATTTAACCAGGAGACTCCAAATTTCGTTTTCTCACATAAACTTGATCGTAAATCACTCTAATCCACGATAGGTTACAGTACCTGCAATTTGCGGAGGTTAGGTTAGGTTACGTTGGTTAGGTTTGGTTCAGTTAGGTTAGGTTAGGTTAGGTTAGGTTAGGCTCAAATTTAACCAGGAGACTCCAAATTTCGTTTTCTCACATAAACTTGATCGTAAATCACTCTAATCCACGATAGGTTACAGTACCTGCAATTTGGGGAGGTTAGGTTAGGTTACGTTGGTTAGGTTAGGTTAGGTTAGGTTAGGTTAGGTTAGGCTCAAATTTAACCAGGAGACTCCAAATTTCGTTTTCTCACATAAACTTGATCGTAAATCACTCTAATCCACGATAGGTTACAGTACCTGCAATTTGGGGAGGTTAGGTTAGGTTACGTTGGTTAGGTTAGGTTAGGTTAGGTTAGGTTAGGTTAGGCTCAAATTTAACCAGGAGACTCCAAATTTCGTTTTCTCACATAAACTTGATCGTAAATCACTCTAATCCACGATAGGTTACAGTACCTGCAATTTGGGGAGGTTAGGTTAGGTTACGTTGGTTAGGTTAGGTTAGGTTAGGTTAGGTTAGGTTAGGCTCAAATTTAACCAGGAGACTCCAAATTTCGTTTTCTCACATAAACTTGATCGTAAATCACTCTAATCCACGATAGGTTACAGTACCTGCAATTTGGGGAGGTTAGGTTAGGTTACGTTGGTTAGGTTAGGTTAGGTTAGGTTAGGTTAGGTTAGGCTCAAATTTAACCAGGAGACTCCAAATTTCGTTTTCTCACATAAACTTGATCGTAAATCACTCTAATCCACGATAGGTTACAGTACCTGCAATTTGGGGAGGTTAGGTTAGGTTACGTTGGTTAGGTTAGGTTAGGTTAGGCTCAAATTTAACCAGGAGACTCCAAATTTCGTTTTCTCACATAAACTTGATCGTAAATCACTCTAATCCACGATAGGTTACAGTACCTGCAATTTGGGGAGGTTAGGTTAGGTTATGTTGGTTAGGTTAGGTTAGGTTAGGTTAGGTTAGGTTAGGTTAGGCTCAAATTTAACCAGGAGACTCCAAATTTCGTTTTCTCACATAAACTTGATCGTAAATCACTCTAATCCACGATAGGTTACAGTACCTGCAATTTGGGGAGGTTAGGTTAGGTTACGTTGGTTAGGTTAGGTTAGGTTAGGTTAGGTTAGGTTAGGCTCAAATTTAACCAGGAGACTCCAAATTTCGTTTTCTCACATAAACTTGATCGTAAATCACTCTAATCCACGATAGGTTACAGTACCTGCAATTTGGGGAGGTTAGGTTAGGTTACGTTGGTTAGGTTAGGTTAGGTTAGGTTAGGTTAGGTTAGGCTCAAATTTAACCAGGAGACTCCAAATTTCGTTTTCTCACATAAACTTGATCGTAAATCACTCTAATCCACGATAGGTTACAGTACCTGCAATTTGGGGAGGTTAGGTTAGGTTACGTTGGTTAGGTTAGGTTAGGTTAGGTTAGGTTAGGTTAGGCTCAAATTTAACCAGGAGACTCCAAATTTCGTTTTCTCACATAAACTTGATCGTAAATCACTCTAATCCACGATAGGTTACAGTACCTGCAATTTGGGGAGGTTAGGTTAGGTTACGTTGGTTAGGTTAGGTTAGGTTAGGTTAGGTTAGGTTAGGCTCAAATTTAACCAGGAGACTCCAAATTTCGTTTTCTCACATAAACTTGATCGTAAATCACTCTAATCCACGATAGGTTACAGTACCTGCAATTTGGGGAGGTTAGGTTAGGTTACGTTGGTTAGGTTAGGTTAGGTTAGGCTCAAATTTAACCAGGAGACTCCAAATTTCGTTTTCTCACATAAACTTGATCGTAAATCACTCTAATCCACGATAGGTTACAGTACCTGCAATTTGGGGAGGTTAGGTTAGGTTACGTTGGTTAGGTTAGGTTAGGTTAGGTTAGGTTAGGTTAGGCTCAAATTTAACCAGGAGACTCCAAATTTCGTTTTCTCACATAAACTTGATCGTAAATCACTCTAATCCACGATAGGTTACAGTACCTGCAATTTGGGGAGGTTAGGTTAGGTTACGTTGGTTAGGTTCGGTTCGGTTAGGTTAGGTTAGGTTAGGTTAGGTTAGGCTCAAATTTAACCAGGAGACTCCAAATTTCGTTTTCTCACATAAACTTGATCGTAAATCACTCTAATCCACGATAGGTTACAGTACCTGCAATTTGGGGAGGTTAGGTTAGGTTACGTTGGTTAGGTTAGGTTAGGTTAGGTTAGGTTAGGTTAGGCTCAAATTTAACCAGGAGACTCCAAATTTCGTTTTCTCACATAAACTTGATCGTAAATCACTCTAATCCACGATAGGTTACAGTACCTGCAATTTGGGGAGGTTAGGTTAGGTTACGTTGGTTAGGTTAGGTTAGGTTAGGTTAGGTTAGGTTAGGCTCAAATTTAACCAGGAGACTCCAAATTTCGTTTTCTCACATAAACTTGATCGTAAATCACTCTAATCCACGATAGGTTACAGTACCTGCAATTTGGGGAGGTTAGGTTAGGTTACGTTGGTTAGGTTAGGTTAGGTTAGGTTAGGTTAGGTTAGGCTCAAATTTAACCAGGAGACTCCAAATTTCGTTTTCTCACATAAACTTGATCGTAAATCACTCTAATCCACGATAGGTTACAGTACCTGCAATTTGGGGAGGTTAGGTTAGGTTACGTTGGTTAGGTTAGGTTAGGTTAGGTTAGGTTAGGTTAGGTTAGGCTCAAATTTAACCAGGAGACTCCAAATTTCGTTTTCTCACATAAACTTGATCGTAAATCACTCTAATCCACGATAGGTTACAGTACCTGCAATTTGGGGAGGTTAGGTTAGGTTACGTTGGTTAGGTTAGGTTAGGTTAGGTTAGGTTAGGCTCAAATTTAACCAGGAGACTCCAAATTTCGTTTTCTCACATAAACTTGATCGTAAATCACTCTAATCCACGATAGGTTACAGTACCTGCAATTTGGGGAGGTTAGGTTAGGTTACGTTGGTTAGGTTAGGTTAGGTTAGGTTAGGTTAGGTTAGGCTCAAATTTAACCAGGAGACTCCAAATTTCGTTTTCTCACATAAACTTGATCGTAAATCACTCTAATCCACGATAGGTTACAGTACCTGCAATTTGGGGAGGTTAGGTTAGGTTACGTTGGTTAGGTTAGGTTAGGTTAGGTTAGGTTAGGTTAGGCTCAAATTTAACCAGGAGACTCCAAATTTCGTTTTCTCACATAAACTTGATCGTAAATCACTCTAATCCACGATAGGTTACAGTACCTGCAATTTGGGGAGGTTAGGTTAGGTTACGTTGGTTAGGTTAGGTTAGGTTAGGTTAGGTTAGGTTAGGCTCAAATTTAACCAGGAGACTCCAAATTTCGTTTTCTCACATAAACTTGATCGTAAATCACTCTAATCCACGATAGGTTACAGTACCTGCAATTTGGGGAGGTTAGGTTAGGTTACGTTGGTTAGGTTAGGTTAGGTTAGGTTAGGTTAGGTTAGGCTCAAATTTAACCAGGAGACTCCAAATTTCGTTTTCTCACATAAACTTGATCGTAAATCACTCTAATCCACGATAGGTTACAGTACCTGCAATTTGGGGAGGTTAGGTTAGGTTACGTTGGTTAGGTTAGGTTAGGTTAGGTTAGGTTAGGTTAGGCTCAAATTTAACCAGGAGACTCCAAATTTCGTTTTCTCACATAAACTTGATCGTAAATCACTCTAATCCACGATAGGTTACAGTACCTGCAATTTGGGGAGGTTAGGTTAGGTTACGTTGGTTAGGTTAGGTTAGGTTAGGTTAGGTTAGGTTAGGCTCAAATTTAACCAGGAGACTCCAAATTTCGTTTTCTCACCTAAACTTGATCGTAAATCACTCTAATCCACGATAGGTTACAGTACCTGCAATTTGGGGAGGTTAGGTTAGGTTACGTTGGTTAGGTTAGGTTAGGTTAGGTTAGGTTAGGTTAGGCTCAAATTTAACCAGGAGACTCCAAATTTCGTTTTCTCACATAAACTTGATCGTAAATCACTCTAATCCACGATAGGTTACAGTACCTGCAATTTGGGGAGGTTAGGTTAGGTTACGTTGGTTAGGTTAGGTTAGGTTAGGTTAGGCTCAAATTTAACCAGGAGACTCCAAATTTCGTTTTCTCACATAAACTTGATCGTAAATCACTCTAATCCACGATAGGTTACAGTACCTGCAATTTGGGGAGGTTAGGTTAGGTTACGTTGGTTAGGTTAGGTTAGGTTAGGTTAGGTTAGGTTAGGCTCAAATTTAACCAGGAGACTCCAAATTTCGTTTTCTCACATAAACTTGATCGTAAATCACTCTAATCCACGATAGGTTACAGTACCTGCAATTTGGGGAGGTTAGGTTAGGTTACGTTGGTTAGGTTAGGTTAGGTTAGGTTAGGTTAGGTTAGGCTCAAATTTAACCAGGAGACTCCAAATTTCGTTTTCTCACATAAACTTGATCGTAAATCACTCTAATCCACGATAGGTTACAGTACCTGCAATTTGGGGAGGTTAGGTTAGGTTACGTTGGTTAGGTTAGGTTAGGTTAGGTTAGGTTAGGTTAGGCTCAAATTTAACCAGGAGACTCCAAATTTCGTTTTCTCACATAAACTTGATCGTAAATCACTCTAATCCACGATAGGTTACAGTACCTGCAATTTGGGGAGGTTAGGTTAGGTTACGTTGGTTAGGTTAGGTTAGGTTAGGTTAGGTTAGGTTAGGCTCAAATTTAACCAGGAGACTCCAAATTTCGTTTTCTCACATAAACTTGATCGTAAATCACTCTAATCCACGATAGGTTACAGTACCTGCAATTTGGGGAGGTTAGGTTAGGTTACGTTGGTTAGGTTAGGTTAGGTTAGGTTAGGTTAGGTTAGGCTCAAATTTAACCAGGAGACTCCAAATTTCGTTTTCTCACATAAACTTGATCGTAAATCACTCTAATCCACGATAGGTTACAGTACCTGCAATCTGGGGAGGTTAGGTTAGGTTACGTTGGTTAGGTTAGGTTAGGTTAGGTTAGGTTAGGTTAGGCTCAAATTTAACCAGGAGACTCCAAATTTCGTTTTCTCACATAAACTTGATCGTAAATCACTCTAATCCACGATAGGTTACAGTACCTGCAATTTGGGGAGGTTAGGTTAGGTTACGTTGGTTAGGTTAGGTTAGGTTAGGCTCAAATTTAACCAGGAGACTCCAAATTTCGTTTTCTCACATAAACTTGATCGTAAATCACTCTAATCCACGATAGGTTACAGTACCTGCAATTTGGGGAGGTTAGGTTAGGTTACGTTGGTTAGGTTAGGTTAGGTTAGGTTAGGTTAGGTTAGGTTAGGCTCAAATTTAACCAGGAGACTCCAAATTTCGTTTTCTCACATAAACTTGATCGTAAATCACTCTAATCCACGATAGGTTACAGTACCTGCAATTTGGGGAGGTTAGGTTAGGTTACGTTGGTTAGGTTAGGTTAGGTTAGGTTAGGTTAGGTTAGGCTCAAATTTAACCAGGAGACTCCAAATTTCGTTTTCTCACATAAACTTGATCGTAAATCACTCTAATCCACGATAGGTTACAGTACCTGCAATTTGGGGAGGTTAGGTTAGGTTACGTTGGTTAGGTTAGGTTAGGTTAGGTTAGGTTAGGTTAGGCTCAAATTTAACCAGGAGACTCCAAATTTCGTTTTCTCACATAAACTTGATCGTAAATCACTCTAATCCACGATAGGTTACAGTACCTGCAATTTGGGGAGGTTAGGTTAGGTTACGTTGGTTAGGTTAGGTTAGGTTAGGTTAGGTTAGGTTAGGCTCAAATTTAACCAGGAGACTCCAAATTTCGTTTTCTCACATAAACTTGATCGTAAATCACTCTAATCCACGATAGGTTACAGTACCTGCAATTTGGGGAGGTTAGGTTAGGTTACGTTGGTTAGGTTAGGTTAGGTTAGGTTAGGTTAGGTTAGGCTCAAATTTAACCAGGAGACTCCAAATTTCGTTTTCTCACATAAACTTGATCGTAAATCACTCTAATCCACGATAGGTTACAGTACCTGCAATTTGGGGAGGTTAGGTTAGGTTACGTTGGTTAGGTTAGGTTAGGTTAGGTTAGGTTAGGTTAGGCTCAAATTTAACCAGGAGACTCCAAATTTCGTTTTCTCACATAAACTTGATCGTAAATCACTCTAATCCACGATAGGTTACAGTACCTGCAATTTGGGGAGGTTAGGTTAGGTTACGTTGGTTAGGTTAGGTTAGGTTAGGTTAGGTTAGGTTAGGCTCAAATTTAACCAGGAGACTCCAAATTTCGTTTTCTCACATAAACTTGATCGTAAATCACTCTAATCCACGATAGGTTACAGTACCTGCAATTTGGGGAGGTTAGGTTAGGTTACGTTGGTTAGGTTAGGTTAGGTTAGGTTAGGTTAGGTTAGGTTAGGTTAGGCTCAAATTTAACCAGGAGACTCCAAATTTCGTTTTCTCACATAAACTTGATCGTAAATCACTCTAATCCACGATAGGTTACAGTACCTGCAATTTGGGGAGGTTAGGTTAGGTTACGTTGGTTAGGTTAGGTTAGGTTAGGTTAGGTTAGGTTAGGCTCAAATTTAACCAGGAGACTCCAAATTTCGTTTTCTCACATAAACTTGATCGTAAATCACTCTAATCCACGATAGGTTACAGTACCTGCAATTTGGGGAGGTTAGGTTAGGTTACGTTGGTTAGGTTAGGTTAGGTTAGGTTAGGTTAGGTTAGGCTCAAATTTAACCAGGAGACTCCAAATTTCGTTTTCTCACATAAACTTGATCGTAAATCACTCTAATCCACGATAGGTTACAGTACCTGCAATTTGGGGAGGTTAGGTTAGGTTACGTTGGTTAGGTTAGGTTAGGTTAGGTTAGGTTAGGTTAGGCTCAAATTTAACCAGGAGACTCCAAATTTCGTTTTCTCACATAAACTTGATCGTAAATCACTCTAATCCACGATAGGTTACAGTACCTGCAATTTGGGGAGGTTAGGTTAGGTTACGTTGGTTAGGTTAGGTTAGGTTAGGTTAGGTTAGGTTAGGCTCAAATTTAACCAGGAGACTCCAAATTTCGTTTTCTCACATAAACTTGATCGTAAATCACTCTAATCCACGATAGGTTACAGTACCTGCAATTTGGGGAGGTTAGGTTAGGTTACGTTGGTTAGGTTAGGTTAGGTTAGGTTAGGTTAGGTTAGGCTCAAATTTAACCAGGAGACTCCAAATTTCGTTTTCTCACATAAACTTGATCGTAAATCACTCTAATCCACGATAGGTTACAGTACCTGCAATTTGGGGAGGTTAGGTTAGGTTACGTTGGTTAGGTTAGGTTAGGTTAGGTTAGGTTAGGTTAGGCTCAAATTTAACCAGGAGACTCCAAATTTCGTTTTCTCACATAAACTTGATCGTAAATCACTCTAATCCACGATAGGTTACAGTACCTGCAATTTGGGGAGGTTAGGTTAGGTTACGTTGGTTAGGTTAGGTTAGGTTAGGTTAGGTTAGGTTAGGCTCAAATTTAACCAGGAGACTCCAAATTTCGTTTTCTCACATAAACTTGATCGTAAATCACTCTAATCCACGATAGGTTACAGTACCTGCAATTTGGGGAGGTTAGGTTAGGTTACGTTGGTTAGGTTAGGTTAGGTTAGGTTAGGTTAGGTTAGGCTCAAATTTAACCAGGAGACTCCAAATTTCGTTTTCTCACATAAACTTGATCGTAAATCACTCTAATCCACGATAGGTTACAGTACCTGCAATTTGGGGAGGTTAGGTTAGGTTACGTTGGTTAGGTTAGGTTAGGTTAGGTTAGGTTAGGTTAGGCTCAAATTTAACCAGGAGACTCCAAATTTCGTTTTCTCACATAAACTTGATCGTAAATCACTCTAATCCACGATAGGTTACAGTACCTGCAATTTGGGGAGGTTAGGTTAGGTTACGTTGGTTAGGTTAGGTTAGGTTAGGTTAGGTTAGGTTAGGCTCAAATTTAACCAGGAGACTCCAAATTTCGTTTTCTCACATAAACTTGATCGTAAATCACTCTAATCCACGATAGGTTACAGTACCTGCAATTTGGGGAGGTTAGGTTAGGTTACGTTGGTTAGGTTAGGTTAGGTTAGGTTAGGTTAGGTTAGGCTCAAATTTAACCAGGAGACTCCAAATTTCGTTTTCTCACATAAACTTGATCGTAAATCACTCTAATCCACGATAGGTTACAGTACCTGCAATTTGGGGAGGTTAGGTTAGGTTACGTTGGTTAGGTTAGGTTAGGTTAGGTTAGGTTAGGTTAGGCTCAAATTTAACCAGGAGACTCCAAATTTCGTTTTCTCACATAAACTTGATCGTAAATCACTCTAATCCACGATAGGTTACAGTACCTGCAATTTGGGGAGGTTAGGTTAGGTTACGTTGGTTAGGTTAGGTTAGGTTAGGTTAGGTTAGGTTAGGCTCAAATTTAACCAGGAGACTCCAAATTTCGTTTTCTCACATAAACTTGATCGTAAATCACTCTAATCCACGATAGGTTACAGTACCTGCAATTTGGGGAGGTTAGGTTAGGTTACGTTGGTTAGGTTAGGTTAGGTTAGGTTAGGTTAGGTTAGGCTCAAATTTAACCAGGAGACTCCAAATTTCGTTTTCTCACATAAACTTGATCGTAAATCACTCTAATCCACGATAGGTTACAGTACCTGCAATTTGGGGAGGTTAGGTTAGGTTACGTTGGTTAGGTTAGGTTAGGTTAGGTTAGGTTAGGTTAGGCTCAAATTTAACCAGGAGACTCCAAATTTCGTTTTCTCACATAAACTTGATCGTAAATCACTCTAATCCACGATAGGTTACAGTACCTGCAATTTGGGGAGGTTAGGTTAGGTTACGTTGGTTAGGTTAGGTTAGGTTAGGTTAGGTTAGGTTAGGCTCAAATTTAACCAGGAGACTCCAAATTTCGTTTTCTCACATAAACTTGATCGTAAATCACTCTAATCCACGATAGGTTACAGTACCTGCAATTTGGGGAGGTTAGGTTAGGTTACGTTGGTTAGGTTAGGTTAGGTTAGGTTAGGTTAGGTTAGGCTCAAATTTAACCAGGAGACTCCAAATTTCGTTTTCTCACATAAACTTGATCGTAAATCACTCTAATCCACGATAGGTTACATTACCTGCAATTTGGGGAGGTTAGGTTAGGTTACGTTGGTTAGGTTAGGTTAGGTTAGGTTAGGTTAGGCTCAAATTTAACCAGGAGACTCCAAATTTTCTTTTCTCACATAAACTTGGTCGTAAATCACTCTAATCCACGATAGGTTACAGTACCTGCAATTTGGGGAGGTTAGGTTAGGTTACGTTTGTTAGGTTGGTTAGGTTAGGTTAGGTTAGGTTAGGTTAGGTTAGGCTCAAATTTAACCAGGAGACTCCAAATTTCGTTTTCTCACATAAACTTGATCGTAAATCACTCTAATCCACGATAGGTTACAGTACCTTCAATTTGGGGAGGTTAGGTTAGGTTACGTTGGTTAGGTTAGGTTAGGTTAGGTTAGGTTAGGTTAGGTTAGGTTAGGCTCAAATTTAACCAGGAGACTCCAAATTTCGTTTTCTCACATAAACTTGATCGTAAATCACTCTAATCCACGATAGGTTACAGTACCTGCAATTTGGGGAGGTTAGGTTAGGTTACGTTGGTTAGGTTAGGTTAGGTTAGGTTAGGTTAGGTTAGGCTCAAATTTAACCAGGAGACTCCAAATTTCGTTTTCTCACATAAACTTGATCGTAAATCACTCTAATCCACGATAGGTTACAGTACCTGCAATTTGGGGAGGTTAGGTTAGGTTACGTTGGTTAGGTTAGGTTAGGTTAGGTTAGGTTAGGCTCAAATTTAACCAGGAGACTCCAAATTTCGTTTTCTCACATAAACTTGATCGTAAATCACTCTAATCCACGATAGGTTACAGTACCTGCAATTTGGGGAGGTTAGGTTAGGTTACGTTGGTTAGGTTAGGTTAGGTTAGGTTAGGTTAGGTTAGGCTCAAATTTAACCAGGAGACTCCAAATTTCGTTTTCTCACATAAACTTGATCGTAAATCACTCTAATCCACGATAGGTTACAGTACCTGCAATTTGGGGAGGTTAGGTTAGGTTACGTTGGTTAGGTTAGGTTAGGTTAGGTTAGGTTAGGTTAGGCTCAAATTTAACCAGGAGACTCCAAATTTCGTTTTCTCACATAAACTTGATCGTAAATCACTCTAATCCACGATAGGTTACAGTACCTGCAATTTGGGGAGGTTAGGTTAGGTTACGTTGGTTAGGTTAGGTTAGGTTAGGTTAGGTTAGGTTAGGCTCAAATTTAACCAGGAGACTCCAAATTTCGTTTTCTCACATAAACTTGATCGTAAATCACTCTAATCCACGATAGGTTACAGTACCTGCAATTTGGGGAGGTTAGGTTAGGTTACGTTGGTTAGGTTAGGTTAGGTTAGGTTAGGTTAGGTTAGGCTCAAATTTAACCAGGAGACTCCAAATTTCGTTTTCTCACATAAACTTGATCGTAAATCACTCTAATCCACGATAGGTTACAGTACCTGCAATTTGGGGAGGTTAGGTTAGGTTACGTTGGTTAGGTTAGGTTAGGTTAGGTTAGGTTAGGTTAGGCTCAAATTTAACCAGGAGACTCCAAATTTCGTTTTCTCACATAAACTTGATCGTAAATCACTCTAATCCACGATAGGTTACAGTACCTGCAATTTGGGGAGGTTAGGTTAGGTTACGTTGGTTAGGTTAGGTTAGGTTAGGTTAGGTTAGGTTAGGCTCAAATTTAACCAGGAGACTCCAAATTTCGTTTTCTCACATAAACTTGATCGTAAATCACTCTAATCCACGATAGGTTACAGTACCTGCAATTTGGGGAGGTTAGGTTAGGTTACGTTGGTTAGGTTAGGTTAGGTTAGGTTAGGTTAGGTTAGGCTCAAATTTAACCAGGAGACTCCAAATTTCGTTTTCTCACATAAACTTGATCGTAAATCACTCTAATCCACGATAGGTTACAGTACCTGCAATTTGGGGAGGTTAGGTTAGGTTACGTTGGTTAGGTTAGGTTAGGTTAGGTTAGGTTAGGTTAGGCTCAAATTTAACCAGGAGACTCCAAATTTCGTTTTCTCACATAAACTTGATCGTAAATCACTCTAATCCACGATAGGTTACAGTACCTGCAATTTGGGGAGGTTAGGTTAGGTTACGTTGGTTAGGTTAGGTTAGGTTAGGTTAGGTTAGGTTAGGCTCAAATTTAACCAGGAGACTCCAAATTTCGTTTTCTCACATAAACTTGATCGTAAATCACTCTAATCCACGATAGGTTACAGTACCTGCAATTTGGGGAGGTTAGGTTAGGTTACGTTGGTTAGGTTAGGTTAGGTTAGGTTAGGTTAGGTTAGGTTAGGTTAGGCTCAAATTTAACCAGGAGACTCCAAATTTCGTTTTCTCACATAAACTTGATCGTAAATCACTCTAATCCACGATAGGTTACAGTACCTGCAATTTGGGGAGGTTAGGTTAGGTTACGTTGGTTAGGTTAGGTTAGGTTAGGTTAGGTTAGGTTAGGCTCAAATTTAACCAGGAGACTCCAAATTTCGTTTTCTCACATAAACTTGATCGTAAATCACTCTAATCCACGATAGGTTACAGTACCTGCAATTTGGGGAGGTTAGGTTAGGTTACGTTGGTTAGGTTAGGTTAGGTTAGGTTAGGTTAGGCTCAAATTTAACCAGGAGACTCCAAATTTCGTTTTCTCACATAAACTTGATCGTAAATCACTCTAATCCACGATAGGTTACAGTACCTGCAATTTGGGGAGGTTAGGTTAGGTTACGTTGGTTAGGTTAGGTTAGGTTAGGTTAGGTTAGGTTAGGCTCAAATTTAACCAGGAGACTCCAAATTTCGTTTTCTCACATAAACTTGATCGTAAATCACTCTAATCCACGATAGGTTACAGTACCTGCAATTTGGGGAGGTTAGGTTAGGTTACGTTGGTTAGGTTAGGTTAGGTTAGGTTAGGTTAGGTTAGGCTCAAATTTAACCAGGAGACTCCAAATTTCGTTTTCTCACATAAACTTGATCGTAAATCACTCTAATCCACGATAGGTTACAGTACCTGCAATTTGGGGAGGTTAGGTTAGGTTACGTTGGTTAGGTTAGGTTAGGTTAGGTTAGGCTCAAATTTAACCAGGAGACTCCAAATTTCGTTTTCTCACATAAACTTGATCGTAAATCACTCTAATCCACGATAGGTTACAGTACCTGCAATTTGGGGAGGTTAGGTTAGGTTACGTTGGTTAGGTTAGGTTAGGTTAGGTTAGGCTCAAATTTAACCAGGAGACTCCAAATTTCGTTTTCTCACATAAACTTGATCGTAAATCACTCTAATCCACGATAGGTTACAGTACCTGCAATTTGGGGAGGTTAGGTTAGGTTACGTTGGTTAGGTTAGGTTAGGTTAGGTTAGGTTAGGTTAGGCTCAAATTTAACCAGGAGACTCCAAATTTCGTTTTCTCACATAAACTTGATCGTAAATCACTCTAATCCACGATAGGTTACAGTACCTGCAATTTGGGGAGGTTAGGTTAGGTTACGTTGGTTAGGTTAGGTTAGGTTAGGTTAGGTTAGGTTAGGCTCAAATTTAAGCAGGAGACTCCAAATTTCGTTTTCTCACATAAACTTGATCGTAAATCACTCTAATCCACGATAGGTTACAGTACCTGCAATTTGGGGAGGTTAGGTTAGGTTACGTTGGTTAGGTTAGGTTAGGTTAGGTTAGGTTAGGTTAGGCTCAAATTTAACCAGGAGACTCCAAATTTCGTTTTCTCACATAAACTTGATCGTAAATCACTCTAATCCACGATAGGTTACAGTACCTGCAATTTGGGGAGGTTAGGTTAGGTTACGTTGGTTAGGTTAGGTTAGGTTAGGTTAGGTTAGGTTAGGCTCAAATTTAACCAGGAGACTCCAAATTTCGTTTTCTCACATAAACTTGATCGTAAATCACTCTAATCCACGATAGGTTACAGTACCTGCAATTTGGGGAGGTTAGGTTAGGTTACGTTGGTTAGGTTAGGTTAGGTTAGGTTAGGTTAGGTTAGGCTCAAATTTAACCAGGAGACTCCAAATTTCGTTTACTCACATAAACTTGATCGTAAATCACTCTAATCCACGATAGGTTACAGTACCTGCAATTTGGGGAGGTTAGGTTAGGTTACGTTGGTTAGGTTAGGTTAGGTTAGGTTAGGTTAGGTTAGGCTCAAATTTAAGCAGGAGACTCCAAATTTCGTTTTCTCACATAAACTTGATCGTAAATCACTCTAATCCACGATAGGTTACAGTACCTGCAATTTGGGGAGGTTAGGTTAGGTTACGTTGGTTAGGTTAGGTTAGGTTAGGTTAGGTTAGGTTAGGCTCAAATTTAACCAGGAGACTCCAAATTTCGTTTTCTCACATAAACTTGATCGTAAATCACTCTAATCCACGATAGGTTACAGTACCTGCAATTTGGGGAGGTTAGGTTAGGTTACGTTGGTTAGGTTAGGTTAGGTTAGGTTAGGTTAGGTTAGGCTCAAATTTAACCAGGAGACTCCAACTTTCGTTTTCTCACATAAACTTGATCGTAAATCACTCTAATCCACGATAGGTTACAGTACCTGCAATTTGGGGAGGTTAGGTTAGGTTACGTTGGTTAGGTTAGGTTAGGTTAGGTTAGGTTAGGTTAGGTTAGGTTAGGCTCAAATTTAACCAGGAGACTCCAAATTTCGTTTTCTCACATAAACTTGATCGTAAATCACTCTAATCCACGATAGGTTACAGTACCTGCAATTTGGGGAGGTTAGGTTAGGTTACGTTGGTTAGGTTAGGTTAGGTTAGGTTAGGTTAGGTTAGGCTCAAATTTAACCAGGAGACTCCAAATTTCGTTTTCTCACATAAACTTGATCGTAAATCACTCTAATCCACGATAGGTTACAGTACCTGCAATTTGGGGAGGTTAGGTTAGGTTACGTTGGTTAGGTTAGGTTAGGTTAGGTTAGGTTAGGTTAGGCTCAAATTTAACCAGGAGACTCCAAATTTCGTTTTCTCACATAAACTTGATCGTAAATCACTCTAATCCACGATAGGTTACAGTACCTGCAATTTGGGGAGGTTAGGTTAGGTTACGTTGGTTAGGTTAGGTTAGGTTAGGTTAGGTTAGGTTAGGTTAGGCTCAAATTTAACCAGGAGACTCCAAATTTCGTTTTCTCACATAAACTTGATCGTAAATCACTCTAATCCACGATAGGTTACAGTACCTGCAATTTGGGGAGGTTAGGTTAGGTTACGTTGGTTAGGTTAGGTTAGGTTAGGTTAGGTTAGGTTAGGCTCAAATTTAACCAGGAGACTCCAAATTTCGTTTTCTCACATAAACTTGATCGTAAATCACTCTAATCCACGATAGGTTACAGTACCTGCAATTTGGGGAGGTTAGGTTAGGTTACGTTGGTTAGGTTAGGTTAGGTTAGGTTAGGTTAGGTTAGGCTCAAATTTAACCAGGAGACTCCAAATTTCGTTTTCTCACATAAACTTGATCGTAAATCACTCTAATCCACGATAGGTTACAGTACCTGCAATTTGGGGAGGTTAGGTTAGGTTACGTTGGTTAGGTTAGGTTAGGTTAGGTTAGGTTAGGTTAGGCTCAAATTTAACCAGGAGACTCCAAATTTCGTTTTCTCACATAAACTTGATCGTAAATCACTCTAATCCACGATAGGTTACAGTACCTGCAATTTGGGGAGGTTAGGTTAGGTTACGTTGGTTAGGTTAGGTTAGGTTAGGTTAGGTTAGGTTAGGCTCAAATTTAACCAGGAGACTCCAAATTTCGTTTTCTCACATAAACTTGATCGTAAATCACTCTAATCCACGATAGGTTACAGTACCTGCAATTTGGGGAGGTTAGGTTAGGTTAGGTTAGGTTAGGTTAGGTTAGGTTAGGTTAGGTTAGGTTAGGTTAGGCTCAAATTTAACCAGGAGACTCCAAATTTCGTTTTCTCACATAAACTTGATCGTAAATCACTCTAATCCACGATAGGTTACAGTACCTGCAATTTGGGGAGGTTAGGTTAGGTTACGTTGGTTAGGTTAGGTTAGGTTAGGTTAGGTTAGGTTAGGCTCAAATTTAACCAGGAGACTCCAAATTTCGTTTTCTCACATAAACTTGATCGTAAATCACTCTAATCCACGATAGGTTACAGTACCTGCAATTTGGGGAGGTTAGGTTAGGTTACGTTGGTTAGGTTAGGTTAGGTTAGGTTAGGTTAGGTTAGGCTCAAATTTAACCAGGAGACTCCAAATTTCGTTTTCTCACATAAACTTGATCGTAAATCACTCTAATCCACGATAGGTTACAGTACCTGCAATTTGGGGAGGTTAGGTTAGGTTACGTTGGTTAGGTTAGGTTAGGTTAGGTTAGGTTAGGTTAGGCTCAAATTTAACCAGGAGACTCCAAATTTCGTTTTCTCACATAAACTTGATCGTAAATCACTCTAATCCACGATAGGTTACAGTACCTGCAATTTGGGGAGGTTAGGTTAGGTTACGTTGGTTAGGTTAGGTTAGGTTAGGTTAGGTTAGGTTAGGCTCAAATTTAACCAGGAGACTCCAAATTTCGTTTTCTCACATAAACTTGATCGTAAATCACTCTAATCCACGATAGGTTACAGTACCTGCAATTTGGGGAGGTTAGGTTAGGTTACGTTGGTTAGGTTAGGTTAGGTTAGGTTAGGTTAGGTTAGGCTCAAATTTAACCAGGAGACTCCAAATTTCGTTTTCTCACATAAACTTGATCGTAAATCACTCTAATCCACGATAGGTTACAGTACCTGCAATTTGGGGAGGTTAGGTTAGGTTACGTTGGTTAGGTTAGGTTAGGTTAGGTTAGGTTAGGTTAGGTTAGG